>NC_066880.1:18874997-19144997 GCF_022985175.1 Labeo rohita
CACACTAGCACAAATACTGCAACTGGTTTAATGTACTAGATTGAATCTATCTCTTTGATTTGTAACAGAATTTATGATTGGCATGTTTGGAATAATAAATAACCTTTGGAACTCAATAAATAACCTCTGATCAGCTTAACATGACATACGGGACACTTTTGGGAGAAAACTCACATTTCACTCAAAGCTTTCTGTCCTAAATAAAGTCAAGAAAAAATACATTGCTATTTGAAAGCACAGTTCCTCTTATTCCTCCTTGGTATGGAGAGAGTATAAAGAATTTTATTTGAAGACATGAAAGTCCACATATATTCAGACAAGGGTGCACACGTCACATACAGCGGTGAGAGAGTTCGTGAAGCTGTCGTTCCTCATAAGCTTGAACTGAAAAGTCAGTTGAAATGTTGCCTTCTTTAGCTGCAAAAACTTCAGCCAAACATCCACTGTAGCCGTTGGTCTGTCCTCCACATCCTTTGTTCATTTCTTTAAAAAAAAATAGTTGCTATAGCTCTAAAGTTCAAATAGTTTTCAGCAAATACTGGATAAATGATATTCTGTAAAAACATGGAAATACATGAGTTTTATGTATTTAGTTAGATCCTTTATAACAGTGGTTCTCAACTGGTTTTGCATTGCTTCTCACATGAGACAATATGTGGCAACACGATACAGAACCAAAGTTGTTTATCATACAGAAGTTAAAAATAAAAATCTACTTAATTATTAATATTAGGCCTACCAAGAACTGCATAGGCACATAACATAGGCTGAATAGGAAAAATTACCATTTTGAAAAACACATTTTTGTCAAACTGTTTTATTTTTATAAGGTAATTAATATAGTATTATTTTCTATTACAATTATTTTGTTATTTGCATTTAAGTGTTGTTTTTTCTTTGCTGTCTACATCAGACAAGTCATTTTAAGCTGACAATCCACCAGTTGAGAACCACCTGGCTGTTACATGTGAAGATCAGCTTATATTTTGGATGAAGGACTGCAGAACGCCGTCCCTTTCTTTGTCTGCGTGTCTTTATTTTAACACATGGTCCATTAGTTGTGGAATGAGTCTTTGGAATTCACTGAATTCAGAAAAGTTTATCAACAAGAGCATCTCTTGCAAGACGTTCATGGTCTATAGAGCTGTGGTGGGACTTCAAAGGACCCGCTGGGGGCGCCTGATCAGTCTGCGCCCACTACCTTTGTGGGACTGTGCCCGTGTTTGTGCCCTCTGTGACCAGGTCGTCCTCTACTACGTTACTGTAGCCCTCCTTCTCAATGCAGTCGGCCAGTACCTGGAGCACCAGGCGTAGCCGGCGATCCATGGCCTCCAGATGAGGTCTAATGAGGATGGGCGACAGCGTGTCGGTCTGCAGACTTTCCTCCATCAGAGCGCTCAGTTTGTACTCCTCCTTAGCCAACAGCTGAATCCGTAAATGAGTGGACTTCTTCACCCTGAATCAAACAGATCAGAATCTGTAAGTAACTTCCAATCAGTTATGTATTGATTTAAGTGACTTAAAGGAGAAGTCCACTTCCAGAACAAAAATTCACAGATAATGTACTCACCCCTTGTCATCCAAGATGTTCATGTCTTTCTTTCTTTAGTCGTAAAGAAATTATGTTTTTTGAGGAAAACATTTCAGGATTTTTTTCCATATAGTGAACTTCTATGGTGTTTGAACTTCCAAAATGCATTTTAAATGCAGTTTCAAACGATCCCAAATGCAGCCAAGGAAGAGGTTATTTTCGGTTATTTGTTATTATTTGGTTGTTATTGGTTATTTTCATAAAAATAATACTTTTTAATGTCAAACGCTCATCTTGTCTTACTCTGCTTGAACTGTTTTTTTCCAGTTCATGACAGTCAGGGTATGTCGAAAAATTCTCATTTCATGTTCTCCCTTAACTTCAAAATCGTCCTATATCGCTGTGTTACCTTTTTTGTTAAGGATGTTTGATCTTCTTTGCATGTTCACTTTGCAAAGACTGGGTCGGTACTTCTGCAGTGGTGTAGGATGATTTTGAAATGATTTTTGAAGTTGAGGAAGAAAATATGATTGGAGTTTTTTGACATACCCTAACTGTCTTGAACCAAAATACACAGAGTTCAGGGAGAGCAAGACAAGATGAGCGTTTGACATTAAAAAGTATTTAAATTGTATTTTTTTTATGAAAATAACCAGTCATTTCGCTAGATAAGACCCTTCTTCCTCGGCTGGGATGATTTAAAACCGCATTTGGGATCGTTTGAAGCCGCATTTAAACTGCATTTTGGAAGTTCAAAATCCGGGCACCATAGGAGTCCATTATATGGAGAAAAATCCTGAAATGTTTCCCTCAAAAAACCTAAACATCTTGGATGACAAGGGGGTGAGTACGTTATCTGTAAATTTTTGTTCTGGAAGTGGACTTCTCCTTTAACAACGCATAATTAAATTAGGATAAAGTTATTAGGAAATTAGTTTATTAGTGTTCGCCCACTTTTTCAGTTCACACAAAAAGTATTCTCATAGCTTCAAAAAATTAAGGTTGAACTACTGATGTCACATGGACTATTGGGCGATGTCCGATTAACGATGTCCTTACTACCTTTCTGGGCCTTGAATGTGCTAGTTGTGTTGCTGTCTATGCAGCATTAGAAAGCTCTCGGATTTCATCAAAAATATCTTAGTTTGTGTTCTGAAGATGAACAAATGTCTTATGAGTTTGGAATGACATGAGGGTGAGTAATTAATAATAGAATTTAAATTTTTGGGTGAACTAACTCTTTAAATGCTTTAACAGCTGAGAACAACAATCCTATGAAGCGTTGCAAATTACATAATTAAATTAAAAATAACAGTTAAGTATAAAACTTTTTATTTAAAGTTGCTAATGCATCAACAAAAGCAGAAGTTTATTGCAAAATATACATACAGCTGAGGTCAAAAGTTTACATACACCTTGCAGAATCTGCAAAATGTTAATTATTTTGCCAAAATAAGAGGGATCTCACAAAATGCATTTTATTTTTTTTTATTTAGTACTGACCTGAATAAGATATTTCACATAAAAGATGTTTACATATAGTCCATAAGAGAAATAATAGTTGGATTTATAAAAATGACCCCATTCAAAAGTTTACATACACTTGATTCTTATAATATCTTGAATACTGTGTTATTACCTGAATCCGGTTACCTGTTCCACAGCTGTGTGTTTGTTTAGTGATAGTTGTTCATGAGTCCTTTGTTTGTCCTGAACAGTTTAATTGCCCGCTGTTCTTCAGAAAAATATTTCAGGTCCCACAAATTCTTTGGTTTTTCATCATTTTTGTTTATTTGAACCCTTTCCAACAATGATTGTTTGATTTTGAGATCCATCTTTTCACACTGAGGACAACTGAGGGACTCATATGCAACTATGAAGGATATTTAGGCAAAATAAGAATAATGTACACATCTTCATTCTGTTCAAAAGTTTACACCCCTGGCTCTTATTGCATTGTTTTTCCTTCTGAAGCATCAGTGAGCGTTTGAACCTTCTGTAATAGTTGCATATGAGTCCCTCAGTTGTCCTAAGTGTGAAAAGATGGATCTCAAAATCATACAGTCATTGTTGGAAAGAGTTCAAATGCACAAAAATGCTGAAAAACCAAAGAATTTGTGGGACCTCAAGGATTTTTCTGAAGAACAGCAGGCAGTTTAACTGTTCAGGACAAACAAGGGACTCATGAACAACTATCACTAAACAAACAAAAAAAAACACAGCTGTGGATCATTCAGGTAACAACACAGTATTAAGAATCAAGTGTATGTAAACTTTTGAACAGGATCATTTTTATAAATTCAACTATTATTTTCTCTTTCGGACTGCATGTAAACTTTTTAACATTTATTTTGATAAAATAATTAACATTTTGCAGATTTTATAAGGTGTATGTAAACTTTTGACCTAAATTGTATACACACTGTATACACTAAATTGTATCCAGAGACTGACTAGATTACTTGATTACATCAGTGCTTTCTAGAAGAGGGCAATTTGCTCACTGTGACTGATTGGTGAAGCATTATGGGCAATTTAGTTTAGTATTACAAATTCCACTTGTAAACATGATTATTGTAAAAATAAGTTAAAATAATGCAAACAGGTAGCTTCAACAAAACCAGATACCACTGAATAACAACTTCAGAGCTCACAACAGGTTAAAAGTCAGGAACCTGACTATTGCAATTAATCACATATTAATAATATTAACATTCTGTAGAATAATTAAATAATATTCATAAAACAAGCTTAAGGGGAAACAGTTTTTTCATGCACCTGTCAAGTTTGAGATTTTGGTCTTTTTGGCTTTTCATAAAGTGTTTTTTCAGACTAGTGGAAAGAAAACATCCAAAAGACACTGTTAAGTGTTGTTTTATAGCACTTTGTCTATTTGTGTTAACAGATTTCAATTACAATACATATTTTTTAAAGGCTGTTTTCTCAAAATTAGTTTTTTTCTCCTACACTGAGCCATAAATCTTCAGTAGGACACACACAGAACTTTACATTTTTATTCTTGTCTATATGCTGAAGGTTTTTAAAGAGGGATTTGTTCATATATAATATGCTTGATTTTATACGTTTTATTCTCCAAAAAACAGTAAAAAAAATATGTTGTTTTCTATCTGTTCTAATTTTTTTCTGAATTAAGGAGTGAAAAAAGATATCCAGAATTCCCTCTGTAAAAACTTTTGACTCTAATATGTCAAAACAAATTCAACCAAAAAATTCGAAACTGGCTTCATCCAGTGTTTAGATTTTTGAACTAGACATTTATGCAAATTAGCACATATTTTATTAAATAATGCCTCATTTGCATATTTAAACCTAACATTTTAGAAAACTTGTAATATAAAAATGTTTGCAATTATCAATGTAATCAATCAACTGTGTAAGTAAGGTGATAACTATTAGTTATATTTTTTACCCTATTCACCTGTAGTGTCTCGCCTTAAATCATAATTAAATACTATTTTTTAAAGACACGATCTGCCTCAGTCTTTCGGTCTTTTCATTCATGTCTGTGCAAATGACATTTTATTTATGTTTAATATTTTATATGCATTTTTTATGTAAAATGCCTGTTAAATACGGCTTGATTTAGCAGTCTTGATTCAAACAACTTTCAGAATTTCTTGCAGTGATTAGACAAATATTGAATAATAAGTAATTAATAATGCAAACACTAACCTGCAGCACTGACTCAAAGGCACCAGTATGGAGAGCTCATCATGAGAATGTTTACCAAAGCTGAAGATTAAAAGAGAGCACATTAATAGTTTAATTTAACATTAGTTAACTACATTAATTAACATAAACTAAGAATGAACAATACTTCTACAGCATTTATTAATCTTAATTATTCATTTCAGCATTTACTGATGCATTACTAAAATCACACGTTGTGTTTGTCAACATTAGTAAATGCACTGTGATAGCACGAACAAACAATGAATGACTGAATTTTTATTAACTAATATTAACAAAGATTAATAAATAGTGTAATAAATGTATTGTTTACTGTTTGTTCATGTTAGATAATATACTGACTAATGTTAGCAAATAACACCTTATTGTAAAGTGTTACCATAATAATAAATTAAAGAAGCAAGCTGTATTATGACAATAGGAAATGAAATAATGTCTTACCCTCTTCCATTATCGAGGTGTATAATGAAAGTTTCATTTCCAAATTTTTCAAATGTCTCATAATGATGACGATCCATATTTCCTTTGAAGATATAT
The DNA here is from genome assembly GCF_022985175.1 of Labeo rohita. Taxonomy (NCBI): domain Eukaryota; kingdom Metazoa; phylum Chordata; class Actinopteri; order Cypriniformes; family Cyprinidae; genus Labeo; species Labeo rohita. Next base: position 18,880,777 of record NC_066880.1, read on the forward strand.
AAACATTAATATTTGTTATATAAATACAGCTTGATTGAATTCAATTTTGTGTTAAGAAACAAAAAATGCACTTCTCAGAAATCCTCTTACCCATGAGGAAATCAAAGATGGTCATGTCCATGATGTCCAGCAGGCGTGTACCGCTGTCATAGGGTGGCGACTGCTTCACCTCTTCACAGTAATCTGGATCCACCTCCCACCTACAAACACACACACACCTCATTAGCTTACTCTAACACACACACTGTACAATGAAAAACAGCACAACATGATGAAGGTCACTGTAATGAGACACTAGAGGGCTATCATGATAATCTGAGGAGAAACTGAATAATTAGAACTGAGCAGATAAAACATGTTGCATGTTTAATACCCTCCTATTCAAGATTTGATAAAGAATATATCCTGTATTTGAGCCTCTGGAAAAAAAAAATACTTCAGCACTGCTCTAATGAAAGTATTTCATGTTAAGACAACTGATCTTTAACACACATTACGCCACATTAAAGAGCGCCAAAACGGTATTTATTGCTTGAATTTCTTAAGGAAAAGGACAGAATTTAAAATCTGAGACTTCGTTTCATATCAAAAAGTAACACAAAGCCTAGCCTATTACTATTTATTGGAAGGAAGACGCATTATGTAGATTACTGTCCATTCATCAAATGAAAACAGCATAGACCAAGAGATTGATTGTGATTTAAGAATCGATATTGGTTCATTAAAATGAGATTCTATTAAAATCGAGAAATCGAGAATTTTGTTTTTTACCCAGCCCTAGCATATTTTTTAAATACTGCGCTGTCGTCCTGTAGGTTCATGATTAAAAACGAAATGTGAACAAAAATAAAAGCAATTGAATGTGTTATTCTAATTTAAATATGAAAATTAAAATGACTGGTAATAATAGATTATAACGGAATTTTTACGAAACGACGGACAATGTGGAAGTCTAGCGCAGCCTCTGATATATATATATATATATACATACATACAGTACTGTGCAAAAGTGTTAGGCCACTAGTATTTTCATCATCAGTTAAAGTCGGTCTTTTGCTGTAGTGTGTCAGTAGGAAATATCAGTTTACATTTCTAAACATTCATTTTGCCATTAATTATAATAATCCAGTGAGATTTTTGTATGGAGCACAGGCTGTTGTCAGACTCCTTGTGCAAACAGAGATCTGATCTCTCCATCATTCAATCCAGTCTGTTTTAAGAAACAGAAAAAAAGGAGACAGACTAAATCCAGAAGAACTGTGGCAACATCTCCAAGATGCTTTAAGAGACCTATACCTACAAAGCTACAATACTGTTAAAATTTTTAGACAGGCCCATAAAATGAGGATGCTGTCAAAAACAATGTCATAAATAGATTTTCTTTATCAATGAACTATTAACTAAAATAAATAAGCATTTGATGTGACCATCCTTTGCGTTTAAAGCAGCTTTTGCCCTATGTGCACTTGTGCATAGTTTTTCAGGTAGCTTTGCAGGTAGGTTATTTGACACATCTTGGAGATGCCACAGTTCTTTAGTCTGTCTCAGTTTTTCTGTTTCTTCATGTCATTCCAGAGACAGACTGGATTAAAGTATTTCATGGTGATGGTGAGATCAGATGTCTGTGTGGAGCACTGGCTGTTGTCAGACTCCTTGTGCAAACAAAAATCTCACTAGATTATTACAATTAATGGCAAACAGAATGTTTGGAAATGTAAACCGATATTTTTTACTGACACACTACAGCAAAAGATAGAAATAACTTACTTTAAACCATTTTTTAGCTGGTGAAAATACTAGTGGCCTAAGACTTTTGCACAGTACTGTATATACACACATACATATATAGTAGTCAACATTTGAAGTTATAAACAAAAAATAAACAATACCCGTTCTTGTCTTAGGACAACTTTGATAAACATTTTTGATCCCCTTCAAATGTTGACTACTGTATATATTACTTAATCAAAATAACCCAACTGCATTTTGATTGAGATTAACTGGAATGCACAATGAAAAAACACAATATATATAATCTTGGATTGTATTTTTCTACATAAGGTGTGTGGTGTGGTCCTCACTCTGCTTTCTTGCGTTTGTGATAAGATCGCCTCCAGGGGTTTCTCCAGGTTCTGCGCTTGGCCAAGGCAAGGTCGGGCAGAAATGCTGCTAAAGAGCCCTCAATCTGGTCAGGCTTCCCACACAGAGCATGTTCAGTGGAGCAGTAGTACGAACATTCACCGTAGAAACAGATGTTATTGGCTGGAGGGATGATAAAGCGTAATAAAACAAACCCCTTAAAATGATGGCACAGACAATTCAATGTATTTGATGCTTTTAAAATCTGAAATAACATGAAATAAAAAAAAACCTAATTTACTTAATTAAGGCATATTCCTGGCCTTACTGTGCACAGTTTCATGAAATTAAATGTTTTAGTAAAAAATATATGTAACTCACTATTGCTGTTTATTTACTTTGTATTTTTATGTTGGTTCATATAAATGACAATTTGTCAGATATTATTAAGCATTTAGTTAATAATATATCATATGTAGTTAGTTACTGTTTGGTTCCTCTAATTAAAAAGGCAAAAAAATCACTTTTAAACAATTTCTGAGAAAATCGTCATCAAAAGGATGAATAATAAACGGTTTTTAGTTACGTTAAGTACTTTCCACAAATCAATCAAACAACATTTTTGTTGAATTTCCCATTTCACCTGGAAACACATCACACAGTATTGGTTGTGAATAGCATTTCATACTGACTTTAAATGACGGCTGGAAACATTGATTTTCTATCACAATAAATTACATTTTAAAATATATTAAAATAGTAATAACATTTCACAACATTACTGTTTTTACTGTATTTTTGATCTAATAAACGCATAAGAGACCTGTTACAAAACATAAAAAAATCGTTAGAAAGCTAGTGTATAGTTTTCAACTTCAGCCTATAAAGGGGAGGATCTGATTTTGGTGTCAAATGAGGTCTCATTTGAAAATGAACTGGCCAACTGCGCCATCTACTGGTTGCTTACAATAATGTGAGAACATCACAGTCCCCTCTAATTAGGTTATACATAAAAATGTTTAAAGCACAGAGGAGATACAATGCAAAAATATGATAATAAAAAAGAAAAATCTTGACCAAATATTGTCCTATCACGACTGATAGAAGTAATAGAACAGAAGTAATGAGAAGAGAAAAAAATGACTACTGGGTGTTTAGTACCTGGTGAAATAAAAAAGGTTCTCCACAGCTTTTTGTCACGGGTCACATCTCGTATCTCTTTGGTCATATTCACCACTCGCCCAGCCACTGGCGGCACTCGACGGAAATCCAGGATCCTGTTGATCAATCGAAGAGACAAAATTATTTAATTTTTATAATCTTTTTTTTTTTTTTTTGAGAATCAGCGTAACTGTTTAAAAATATCTCTCTATTCTACTACATTATACTTATATATTACTATACTATATTATATACATATTCATATTCATATAACATTATGTATAATATAACATTAGTTCATTAACTAAATTAATTTACAATCAAATTACAAATTCATATATGACCCTGGACCACAAAACCAGTCATAAGTAGCCCGGATATATTTATAGCAATATATTTACCAACGATATATTGTATGGGTCAAAATTATAGATTTTTCTTTCATGCCAAAAATCATTAGGTTACAGATTTTCAAATAGTTGTATCTCAGCCAGATATTGTCCTATCCAAACAACCAAACATCAATGGAAAGCTTATTCATTCAGCTTTCAGATTATGCATAATTGTCAATTGACCCTTATGACTGGTTTTGTGGTCCAGTGTCACATATAGCAAAGTCCTACGGTAGGCAAAAGTGGTTTAAAATTTTTACCAATAGAGGGCGCTCAAACTATTCTACATAAATACATACATTTTGAATAATAAATTAGTACCCTGTCAAAAGATGAAACCTTTTTTTTTTTTTAATCGCAACCCTTTTACTTATTGCATACTACATATTTCATAACATGGCAAATAATACATTTGTATTAATAATTTATTGCATCTTTTGACATAACTGACCTTGAACACAAAATGTATTGCTGAACGTGACAAATGTGTAGAGTTTCTTTCTGACTGAACTGCTTATGAGCGAGCATGGTTTGCTCATCCATGTTTTAAAACCTATTCACCCTGCGTGCAAGTGTAGATCCTCTGCTGACAGGGCAACTTAGAAAAAAATCACCCTGAAAACAACTAATGGACGGAGCCTAAGGGATAAAAGCACTTGAAGCTACTAATTGCCCAGTCATGCTGACAGAGATGACAGAGAGAGTTTGTGTGCAGAAGCGTTTTCCTCCGCTCTCACTGTCCAATGTATAACTCTGAAGGAACTGTGGGGCAAATGAAAAGTCGTCTTTTCAAACCACTCTTTTCCCTCAATCCTGACTTCCTCCCCAAAGCCACGCTACAACGAGTGTTTCCCATCGACTAAAATCAGATAATTAATGGTACGTTGTCAGATATAGCCGTGGTGGGCTTGCGAGGAAAGAGAGGCCCACTGGGTGATGCTGCTTTAAAATAGAAATAACAACCTGCACTTTTGTCTAACCCAGATGAACTTTATTTAGCAAAGCTGGTGTTTTTTCATGTTCTTGGTTTGCGCTTTCTACCCACACACATGCCTGTGTGTACCGACTAGATTTTACTCCCGGCCAGATGTGCAGATGGAAGTCAGGCGGACCAGGCCGGTCTGGGCCGGGCCGGGCCTGCTGAATGATTATATTGTGCCCAAGACTCATGCTGGGTTCATTCTGACTCACACTGCTGGAGAGCAGAGGCACAGTGAACAGCACAAAACAACACGACACGACAATAAAGTGACGGACCCTCATAGTGTGAACAAGAACCATTACTAAAATTCACAAATTGTTATGGCTGGGCCTTTCACCCTTGGCTCAATGAATAGGTGACATCTGCTTTTTCAGGAAAAACAAACATTAAAAATAGTCAAATAAAAAATTATAAATAATATTTAAATCACATAAATACAGTTTTATGCAAAAGTTTGTGAACCCCATTGCAGAATCTGTAAAAATGTGAATAGTTTTAACAAAATGCGTGTTTTTTTTTTATTTACTACTGTCCTGAGTGAGATATTTTACATAAAAGATGTTTACATATAGTCCACAAGACAAAAACAATTAAATTATTAAAATAACCCTTCTCCAAAAGTTTGGTTCTTAATACTGTGTTGTTACCTGGATGATCTACGGCTGTTTTTTTGTTTAGTGATGGTTGTTCACGAGTCCCTTGTTTGTTCTGAACAGTTAAACTGAGCACTGTTCTTCAGAAAAAATCCCCCAGATCCTACAGATTCTTCAGTTTTCCAGCATTTTTTGCATATTTAAACCCTTTCCAGAAAGGACTGTATGTTTTTGAGATCCATCTTTTCACACTGAGGACAACTGAGGGACTCAAACACAACTATTTAAAAAAGGATCAAACATTCACTGATGCTCCTGAAGGAAACACGATGCATTAAAAGCCAGGGGGTGAAAACTTTCTGAATTTGAAGATCAAGGTAAATTGTACTTAATTTGTCTTCCGGGAAACATTCAGATATCTTCTGTTGCTTCCAAAGGGCAGTACTTAATGAAAAAAAAAAAAAAGATATTTCACTATAATAAGAACAATTTAGTCATCTTTATCCTGTTCAAAAGTTTTGGCTGGTTGTTATTTTAATAATTGCAGCTATTTTTTTTTTTTTTGTCTTGTGGACTACATGTAAACATCTTTTATGTAAAATATCTTACTCAGGACAGTAATGTAATAAAAATAACATGTATAATAACAAAAAAATAACCAAATAAATAAAAAATAACATGCATTGTGTATGATCTCTCTTATTTTGTTAAGATTATTTACATTTTTACAGATTCTGCAAGGGGTTCCCACACTTTTGCATAAAACTGTATGTGAGAAGCAAAATTGTTAGAGATAATAAAACAAAATATAAATATTTACTTTTAACATTTATTTATTATACCCAAAACAAATATTATTCTATTGTATTATTCTATTCTATTTTTCTATTCTATTCTATTCTATTCTATTCTATTATTATCAGTTTAAAAGTTTGGAGTCTGTGAGATTTGTAATGTGTTTTTGAAAGATTGTATTTGATAAAAAACAGTAAAATAATATAACAAATATTATTACAATTTAAAATAACGGTTTTCTTTTTTATTATATTTTACATTTAACATAATTTAAATAATTTATTTCTGTGCTTTCAGCAGCCATTACGCCAGTCTTCAGTGTCACAAGATCCTTCAGAAATCATAATATGCTGTTTTTGTGCCAAAGAAACATCTTCATTTTTTTTTTTTTTTTTTAATAACAGTTAAGCTTAATATTTTAATATTTAATAGCTTAATATTTTAGTGAAAACAGGGATACATTTTTGTCAGGATTCTTTATGCAGCATTTATTTGAAATTGATTTTTTTTTTTTTTTACTTTCACATTTGATCACATTACTGCATCTTTGCTGAATAAAAGCTGTATTTATTTATTGTAAAAAATCTTAAACTCCAACCCTGAACAATAGTGTATATTAATAAGACTAAATATAAATATTTTTAACATTTATTTATTGTACCCAAAGCAAATATTATTATATTATATTATTATGTTGTTATGTTATTATTATGTTTACAATAAAGTTCCATTAGTTAATGTTAGTATGAGCCAACATAAATGAACAATAAGCAATACATTTATTACACTATTTATTCATCTTTTTTAATTTTAAGTTTTTATTGTTAGCCAATGTTCACATTAACTAAGGTTAATAAATGCTGTAGAAGTATTGTTCATTCATAGAGTAACCATATATTATATTATATTATATTATGCTTTTTTCTCAAGTAATTTGGGATTTTTGTCCATTGGTCCTCGTCTTTGACAGGGCCTGGGACAATATTTCCGGCTGTCCACCCCCGTCCGATCACACTGATGAGGAGAAAACGAGCCGAGAATGGAAATAAACTATAACGGCAATAAATCCCAGAGTCTCAGATCACAATCGGGGGAAAATCTGACTCATATAGCAAACAACCAATAAACTCGGCTGAAATGAGCTGACAAGGACAGATGTACATGGGTTATTGTGGCTGACACAAATTAAAGCCTCTCAATCACTGACATTCATCAGAAGGGTAATCACCTATAAGCAGACATTGTTAGATGGAGCTCGATCGGTGATCAGATACTGATGGATGTGTTTGAGTTCATTTAGAGTGAGTCATTATGTTCTCTGTGGATTTGCTGTTTATGAGCATTAAACTACAGGTTTCTGACTGCTTACTGCCCTGAGATACACTCACATACTGTACTTTCACATGTACATATAAACACAAGTTCAAACATGCAGAGCATTACACATTCACACGCACACAAAACATTCTTGTGCAAATAAATGCAGCCCCGCAGTTTCATACACACATTTTTATAAGCAGCATGTGGTGGATGTATACATACACATATATATTCAGGGGAAGACAAACATCTCACACACACTCTATTCATGCCAGAGGCTGACATTTATGGCCCGTTACCTGTCTAGATGATATGCTGCGATCTCAGCATTGTGCCTCTCGAAATCGGAGAAGTAGAAGAAGTCCGGGGGTGTCTCCTGCTCCCGTGTCTGCCTGCAAGGCAAAGGTTAATCTGCTGTAAGTCCCTTTCATCAACAAAGCCATAATCGCAGACTGAGCCCTTGAAACTAAAGCCACCCTGTCAAGAAAACTTTAGGAGACGCCCCGCCATTATTTCTGGAATGATGCCTGGAAGAAAATGTCTTAACGTATTTTATTAAAAACCTTATTTTATTACTTACTTAATTAAAAATAACAGAAGGAAACAAGAAAAAAAAAATACATAAAAACACAGAAAGCAATACGAACCTGGTGAAAAATAAAAGAAAACAGCAGAAACAATCACAGATATTCTAATGGTTTACAAATACTACAAATACTATTACAAACATTACAAACTATCAACTTTAAACCATTTAAAATGGTTTCCTGTAGTGTGTTTTGAAACATATTTCATTAGGATTTAGTCATTTTTAACAAGCCACCAATAGAAGGTGACCAGTTACCAGTAGAGACCAATACTATTACAGTTTACATTAAAACCAGTAGAGTACAACGGGGCACACCCTTAAAAAAATGTGCTTTTCACTGTACCCAAAGTGTATGATTGCAGAAAAATACACATTTGTATTGAACATTTATGGAGCAACAGATTTTGTGTGAAAATAAACCATACAAATTTGTTTTAAAATCTTTTTACCCCACATACGGGGTAAAAGGCTCAACAGCGTGGGGTAAAAGGCACACAGTATAGATACAGATACTTTAGCTAAAATAATATTTTTTAAATAATGTCTAAGTTAATACTTGTTCAAAACAATCACTTTAGCAAAGTTTGTACTATTTTCTGCTTATTTCGGTAAATAAAAAAACTAATTTTTCTTCAGTAAATATACTGTCATTAAAATATGTTAATATAAAACATATATTTTAAAATACAGAAACAAATATGTAAAGATTCTGAAAGCACTGAAGGAGATCCCATAGTAATTGAATATAGATATACAGTAGTAACAGAAAATGAAATTTTATTATACAATGTGATTAATTCATGTTTTTAAATATGATGGTTTCATTCTAAACATGGTGATTATTTCTAAGATGGACACCCAACATAATATATGATATTTACCATCTGAATTTAACAATGTCATGTCAACAAATGGAAAAGTCAGCCGTCTATTAATTATTATGTTAATTATTGTGCCTTTTAGCCCCAATAACGGGCACTTTTTACCCCAAAATACCATACTTTTACCTATTCTTTTGTTATTTAAAAAATGCTGCTTTAATTATCTTAAACAAAACTGAAAATCAAGAAGACCTTTGTCTCAAAATATATTTATAAAATATTAGATCAAGCAAGCACAGAATTGACTTTGCGCTGCTGCCCGCGATCGCATCAAAGATCAGGCAAATTTGCACGTGTATCTTGAAAAGCGGATGTTTTGGACCTGCACGTTTTTCTGCCATCTAGTGGTTTAGAGGAAAATCATATCAAAGGCGTCTTTTATCCCAGTTGTATCCTACACTTCCAATTATAACCAGTAAAACCACTACAAATCATGTGATGCGATGGTTTTTATTGTTTTTTGCTAACGACTTTCCTATTAAAGACCATGAAATTGCTTGAAAAACACAGTTTTCCTTCCTGTATTGCTGTATTTCCCATGGAAAGAGGTTGTTTGGACAGAACATATCAAATAGCTTGTCCTTAAAAAAAAAAAAAATCAATTGGCCATGAACTATGATCTGCTAGCTGCTATTGTTAGTCAGTCACAGCTGGTTTACGGCAGAGGGACATTCTTATCCTACAGCATTTCACTGGGAAAACATTTCGTAGTACACTAGCATACATATGGCTTTAAAGCTGACTGGCATGGATTTAAAGCCACAAAATGTTTATGAGGTCTTTAAGAACATCCAAAATGATGATATTGTACATGAGCAGTTAATAACAGACCAAACAATACGAAAACAATATCGTTTAATCAATACTTGTAGGTCAATGGAGGACATATCATATTCCAGGCAAACATTTCTCCACAGACAAGAGAGCCAGAGAAACTATTTTTAACCAACAGCCCGACTTCATATGGTCCCGCTGAAATGCTTTCAGCAGACTCCATTTCAAACATACTTGAGATTTCTCTCTCCTCTCTTCCCTTCCTTTCTCTCTCTCTGAATGCTGTCCGAATGTCAGAACAATTAAATCCAGCTGGGATCTCTCCTTTGTCGACAGTCTTAATCATTTAAGAAGACGGTTCAAAACAAGAACTTTTCTGGAAAGCGAATCGTGTCACATCCCAGCATCTTTGTGGCAAAGCAACCAGTCTGAACCGAAGACAAGGTAGCTAGCGTGAAGAAGAGTGCCAGATCTGTAATGGAAACAGATCCTTATCTTGGCAAAATCAGGCATTCAGTATCGTCCTCAGCTGGCGGCAGCCGTTCAAGGCGCAGCTGTGAGGCTGACACGCTCACCGATCGTTAAATAACACAGCATGGGACCTGCCAAACGAGAGTCTCCAACTTCACATTCTTCTGCAGTCCGCTCCTCAGAGCCCCGGATAATATCGCTTCACTCGCCAACTGTGAACCTCTTTTCAGGCATGAAGAGAATTAAAATGGATTTGTGTTTTTGCCGGAAGAAACAGGCCTACTTCTGCAGCGAACCCAGAAGCGTCCTTGTGATGAACTCATTGGACCCTTGCCCCTAGACGCTCAGATGTTTAATTGGCAGAGAAGCGTGGACGGGTGTTTTTTAAGCTACAGGCACTTTTGGCCCTCTGGACTTTAAGAAAATAAACTCCCCAAAAACACATATTACTCACTAGTTTATTTCATTTGTCCACTAACAATAACAGACAGTGTATGTACAACTAAACATTTTAAATGTTTATTTAAAGAATTCAAACAGACATATTTTCACAAAATTACAGCCCGACTGGAGATTGCACAATAAAAATGTCCTGTTCACAAGAGATATTTCTTCACACATTACAATGACTCATATTTCATCTCAAGCTCTTCACTGAATCTATTGTCTCCTTGGTAAACAAGTACACCAATATGACAAAGAACTTTAATAGGTGCAAAATCGTTGGTTGCAATAAAAATGATGTCAATCAACGGGGCTATGGTTGTAATTTGTACAACATTTCATAATATTTTCAATCAACAAATATGGTTTATATTAAAGTTTTCATTATTTAAAAAGGTAGTCATATTTTCAAGGTCATATTTTAAGATTAAACACACACTACCATATGATCTTTTTTGAAAGAAAATTAATACTTTTTAGCAAAAATGCATTAAACTAATCAGAAGTAATGGTAAAGACATTTAGAATTTTACAGAAGATTTCTACTGCAAATAAAATGCTGTTCCTTTGAACATTGAACATTTTCCACTGGGTGCCAAATCAGCATATTAGAATGATTTCTGAAGAATCAGACTGGAGTAGCTACTGTAAATGCAGCCCTGGTGAGCATTAAAAAACATTCAAAAATCTTTCCGACACCAAACATTTGAACAGCTGTGCATATCTATATATTTATACTGCAAAAATAAAACAAATATAGCTGCAAGCAGCGATTACCGGGCATATAGGAAAAATACACTATATATTATTTAGCAAGAAAGTACCCACCTAAATCACTAACTTAAAAAGCATTTTTGGCAAATCAAGGTAATTTGCCATAGAAATATGTTTTTTAACATTTATGCCTTACAGCGCCAGCTGTGGTTCAATCCCCTAAAAACTTTGCATGCTTGTTTAGAATCACCTGTCGCATGTGCTCAGCAGGTTTCGTGAACTTTTGAGTTTTCCTTTAAGCTGCATAGGATTTGGGGTAAATTTCTAATTTTTCCCCTTTTCTAAATGTTCCCGTTATAGCTTCCCAAAGGGTAAATGTCAACATTTTTTTTTTTTATAATTATTGGCCTAGGGAGTCCAGAGAATTGTACTTCAGTGTTTTTTTCCAGATTGAGCGAAAAACCTAGGACAATTTGATTGACAGCAGTGGTTCTAGAAGCAAAGTTGTCTAGAATGAGGAATTCTATCATATGATACACGCTTAAAAAATGCCATATCGCCCCCCAGTGGCCGATTTCTTTCAAATTTCTCCCAGACCTTTGGGGCTGTGAGTCGAACAGGTCCACCCAGTTTCATTCCGATCGGCCTCCGTTAACACTGTCTAACAGGTAAACTTCGTCGGACAATGGCGGCCATATTATTTAAGATGCGCAAATGTCCTTATAGACACTTGTGGCACTTCGGACCAAGGCCGTGCACAACGATTTTACTGTTGACAGGACAAATAGTCACGCAGTTATAGCCATTTTTATGGTTTTTCCCTCTTATAGCGCCACAAAGTTGCAAAGCTCCACGATTTTCTTCCTGTGACCTCAGATTGAGCTCTTACATAAGTGTTTGGCTGAGATATCTCATTTCGTTCAGGAGTTATAGGCATTTTACTAAAAGTGACCCCACCAACATTTTGGTGACGGTAAGTCGAAAATTCAACCTTTTTTTTGATACTTATTGATATTTACTCTAAAGATAATCTTTCTGAACTGGTTTGGTTCAGATAGGGAGTAAAACCTAGGACTAGTTTGCAAGCTTTTTAAAAAAAAAAGCGAAATACCCGAAAATTTTGCAGGCTTCCGATCGAATCTAAGGCATGCAAGCCAAGAATTCAAATGACATAAGACTCTTGAGCCTCTGACTGACGGTTTAGGAGTTATGAGCGATTCTGTATGTTTGTTCACTGTAGCGCCCCGTCAAGTCGATTGGGGCGAGCCTTGGTCACATTGTAGGCGGTCTGAGTACTACAGTTTCATCCCTCCAAGTTTTAAGTCTCTATGACTTACGGTTTGGTCCGCACGATCAGTTTTACGTGGAGATTGATGATCGGTGACCATTCTAACAATTACAATAGGGTTTCAGAGCTATGCGCTTGAAGACCTAAAAACAAAACTAAAATCTGCTAGTTTTAATAGAAAAATTATGATCGGGCATAAAAGTGTCTGAAGGAAACAGCTGTGCATTTGTACCACAATTTAACATTGCTTTAGCTCACAATTTCAGTACTCTGGATATTGCATCAGCCTGTTATCACAGCTATTATGACAGCTCACTGTCTAATGTACTGCAATGTAGTATTGTGTCTCTAAGCACTTATTGAACACCACTGTGCCCAAGCACTTGACCCAGACAAGGCCTCCGCTGCAGTGACAGCACTTAGCATCTACACACATCTGCCTCTATTCTATAGTTTGCTTTTCATCAAAGAGGATTCCATCAAGGTAAATTCAGTGCTTAACATCAACTCCATAACACAAATGGTCCCACCAGGAAAAAAAAAACACACAGGCTTTTTAAAAGGCTTTGAGACAGCAGCTGATGGCAAAACCCTCAGAGGAGTGTTCTGTGGGTGGAGAACTCTAAACCCCCTCCTCTAACGCTGGCACTCCAGACAACCTTGTTAAGCTGGAGCTTGAGAGCTCTCATTTATTCCCGTAAAACCCCAGAGAGACACGAGGAAAACAACACTCAACTGGCTGTTGGACCAGAAAATTATAACAAAGGAAACCAGACACAGGCCAGCCTGTCAAAGGGTCAAAACAATCCCTCCGAAGAATTCTGTAAAGCTTAGTTTCCTACATTCGACACAAACGACACCTCGGAGAGGGACGAAAAAATTCCCTCTGTATTAGTAAGACGAGTTTACGAGGCACTAAATATAAAAACGAAGAAAACAAATGTGTGTGGGAGATTGAAAGCTCAAGGTGATTTTTTTTTCCATTCTATTTTCTTCAAACGGGCGTTCAGTGGATGTGGTTCACCATAAAAGATGCCATGTGAACGGTCGCCACTCTTAACGTACACTTAAATGAGCCTCAAGATGGGCCTCTGGGATGTGTGCAGACATCTTAAAACCAACTCTGCTGAGAGCAGGATGTCTCTAGTGATCAAAATACGCTGAGAGGGCGCTCTCCATGACCCTGTACTTCAAGGTAAACACACTGTTTACTCCTACAAGACCGACAGATGGACTGGTGCATGCAAACAAGCTCGCAAAGACACTTGTATATGCTAGTGCTTGAATGATATATAAATGACAACACTAAAATAAAAAAATAAAAAAAATATTTATTAGGGATGCACTAAAATTTAAAATTTATGTGGTTTTTTTTATATGTTATGGCCAATAATCATAAATGACTGATAATAAAATTCAATAATAGCGTAAATATAAACATAAAACAGCCACATTTAAAACTATTATTATTATTATACACTAAACTAATTAACAGTTTGTTAAATTAATTTTAGGCTGTTTGCTGCTGTCTAGCAATGTAGGATCTTTGATATAGAACATTTAATATAGAATTTATAGTCAAAAGTTTCTAATGGATCTCATTCTATCATCATTTTGACTCTCAACTGTCCGTTTTACAAAAACGACATTTGATTACAGAAATGTGGACTATGCATTGCAGAGGCAATCCAACCAAAACAAAAAATACTCTCTTGTTGTTTACTCACCCTCATGACAACCATGATGTATATGACTTTTTTCTTCTGTGGAATACATATTAAGATTTTTAGAATAATAATCCATCTCTGTGAGTCCATATAATGCAAGTGAACGGGACCCTCAAAGTTGACGCTTTAAAAACCATGCAAAGCCAACACTACAGTCACCCATACAAACCCAGGAAATTAATCAATGTCTTCTGAAACAAAACAACAGGTAAAACTTACTGTTTAGCTTTAGAACAAACTCATTCATCCACTTGGGACCACAACACCTGTCATAGGGGTCAACTTTTTGAAAGATTTATTCATCTTTTCATCAGCTTTTTTTATAGATGTATTTATTTGAAAATCTGGAATCTGAGGGTGCAAAAAATCTAAACATTGAGAAAAGTTGTCCAAATGAAGTTCTTATCAATGCATATTACTAAATTAGGTTTTGATATTTTTACGGTTGGACATTTACAAAATATCTTCATGGAACATGATCTTTACTTGACATCCCAATGATTTTGGCATAAAATTTTGACACATATAATGTATTGTTGGGTATTGCTATAACTCTACCCATGCGACTTCCGGGTGGTTTTGTGGTGCAGGGTCACATTTGTTTTGTGTGGTTTTTGAAGTGTCAACTTTTTCCATCCAATTGCATTACATGTATTCTGTGTTATCTAAAAAAATGAAAGTCAAATACATCTAGGACGGTGTTAAGGTGTGAAAGTATGAAGTAACAAACCAGATACTGGGCACTTCTCTTAATAGGCCCAAATTAGGCATAAAATAGCCAAATGTCAGCCAACAAATAGCTGTGGTTGAGATATTTCCATCTCTCACTACTGCTACATGTAAAACCTGGCCCTGCAAACAATAAAACAGCAGCAGATGACAAAATTGCTGATGGACAAAGTGCAGAAGGTACAGACATCCACAGAAAACCTGATCTATTAAGAAAACACACAGGAGCAAACAAATGAATCAAACAGGATATGGTATCTAGGACACTACATTCTGCCAAATCCCTTTGTTGGCTTTATACTGGACAAACACCAAAAAAGCTTACACAAAAGCTGCGAAAGCAAATTCATCTCACAGGCCTGATGGCTGCAGCACTTGTAAAAGCTTATCCCAGCATTCTTCGGAGGTGTGCTGGCCACACTGTGATGACAAAAGGAGACAAAGCAATGCTCAAGCAGACACTTAAAACATGCTTCTGGAGCCTTAAAGAGACATTTCATCCAAAAATAAAAATGATTAGTCATTATTTACATCTTTACAACCCTGCTGAGTGTCCAAGCTGCTCTTTTCCGTACAATGAAAGTAAATGGTCACCATTCACCTTTACTGTATGGAAAGGAACAGCTTGGACATTCTTCAAAATATCATCTTTTGGGTTTCACAAAAGCAAGAAGTCATACAGGTTTGGAACAACATGAGGGTGAGTAAATGATGACAGAATTATCATTTCTGGGTGAACTTTTACTTAAAAGAAAAGCTGCTGGAGCAAGTGCTAAATTCGGTCACTTCAAAAGCAGTTTTTCACAAGAGCCACTCTGTGACTTTTGACTGTGAATGATTATCAAACGGAGCATTGTTTAAACTGCAGAAGCCTGCAGAAATGACCTTTGGAGCGAATGTCATGGCGCTGGGAGCAAATATTAGAGGACGAGGCACTGGAACGAGAATAAAGCTGCATTTTGTGGCTTGTTTGTGATAACAGGTAACAGGTAATGTCAAGCGGCGGCTCACGTTACAAACTTCAGCAGTTGCTATTTCTCACAGCACAGCATAACATTTGAGTTTAAATAGGCAGAAATGCTGGTATATATTTAGCTAGGCAAAAAAATATTGACTTTCTACTCCCTTCCACTCTTTTCTAATTGTTCTGCACCAGTGACATGAAACAAAAAGGGCCAAGTTTGTTTCTAGAAACTTGTCAAAGCAAACGCTGGTGTAATTTTTCTTTGTTTGAAAATGTAAGTGGTTAATGCTTTTCCATCTCTGAAGGGCGACCTCTCCTGAGTTAGGACTAAAGCCAACCCATTCCTCCTCCCTAGGCTAGAAGTGCTGCTGGCAGGTCAGCGGGGATGTCTGGTATTTAGTGTTGCGTCTGACAGCGGCAGTAGAGTTGTTGATGGGCAGTGAGAGTGAGAGAGGAGACTGATGTCGGCCTTGAGCCTGCTTTATGTGAGGGGATATTCAGACCTGCTGTAAAAATTCCACAGAGAAACACTTTTTCTCTGTCTCTGGATGCTGCTTTTGCATCTCTGTTTTATTTTAAGGCCGTGACAAGCTTGTTCAGGTACAGCCCTATATTTGCTTACGCACACGGCAGGCATGTATTTTTGGAATATAGACTTATATTCCAAATATAAGTCTGCAATATAGACTGTAAGTGCTTGAGCAGGGCCAGTTCACCCAAAAATATATCTTTTTTAATCATTCACTCACTCCCATGTCATTTCCAACACTTGTCTTCTTTCATAAAGCATGTGTTTTGGCATGAATGGGATTGCAAAAATAATGAGTGAGGTTTCAGGGAGTGTTTGTGAAACCAATCTGATCATTATTTTGCAATCTATTCATCAGTGCCAGCAAGACCGGGCAAATTTCAGAAAAACTAAAGAACTGACTCTCCACCGTATGTGAATTTGAATTGAATTGGCCACAGCCTTCAGAAGGTTGAATGAGAATTCGAACTGGAATGAAGAAAGAGGAATTTAGAACTATAAATCAAAGAAATTCAACACAAATGATGCACTGTGGGAAATGAAGTGTTCTTTCATTCGGGTCCGCAAAAAATTCTTTCTGACCACAAGGCTTTTTAAAGTTGGCATGAGATGAAAATTCACCCTATAAATTTTCTAAATACGTGTAAATCTTACCGTGAATAATTTATCTATGTATATGTTTGATCTTGTAATTTGACCTTGTAATTTTTTAACAAAATGTCATAACTGGATCTTCTAGTGAAAACGTGCAAGCTGATGTACTTCCGCTTCCATTTTTAAGTGCAATGCTCACATCAAAATCCAGTCAACAATCACTCCATAAAACCACGTCCCTGCTTTAAATGTTGCTACACTCAGATGCACGTCACAATATGGAGGGACATATCTGATGCAGATTGAATTCAAACCTTTGGCAGACTTTGTTTTTGTAAAATGTATTCATTATGTTGATATTAGTTCTGAATGGTACACAACTCTGCTCTCTGTCCTTCACTATATGGACAAACAGACAGTCTCGCCCCCAAATTTCCTCCAGTGTTTGAGCCAGAAGTCTATGTGTTGGTATGGCCTAAACAAATAGAGCAATGTTTAAATAGTGACAGAGTCACAGTGTTTAAACTCCTCATGACGTCAACCTACAAATACATACTGTTATCAAGTATAAATGAACCCTATAAAGCTTATGGTGTAATATTTAATATGCTAAATTGTAAGGTCTCTAAATTACCAACATTATCAAAACCTTACTATAAACCTGTTATACACAATCTACTACATGCCTTCTGTGTTCTAACTAGGACTGTCATAGGCCTATTAAAATTCCACTTTTATAAGGTCAACCTCCTGGTTGTGATACACAGGTATTTTTGCAGTGAAATCTTTGATGATTTGTATTAAGTAATAATAGCTTTTTGTATGGTTAGATACAGTTGAGGTCAAAAGTTTACAGAATCTGCAAAATGCAATTTTTTTTTTACAAAAATAAGAGAGATCATACAAAATGCAAGTTATTATTTTTTTTGTACTGACCTGAATAAGATATTTCACATAAAAGATATTTACAGATAGCCCACAGGAGAAAATACTAGTTGAATTTATAAAAACGTCATCCACAGCTGTGTTTTTTCTTGTTTAGTGATAGTTGTTCACAAATTCCTTGTTTATCCTGAGCAGTTAAACTGCCTGCTGTTCTTCAGAAAAATCCCTTAGGTCCCACAAATTCTTTGGTTTTTCTGCATTGTTGTGTATTTGAACCCTTTCCAACAATGACTTAATGATTTTGAGATCCATCTTTTGCACACTGAGGACAACTGAGGGACTCATATGCAACTATCACAGAAGGTTCAAATGCTCACTGATGCTCCAGAAGGAAAAACGATGCATTAAGAGCCAGGGGTGAAAACTTTTGAACAGAGTGAAGATGTGTACATTTTTAGTGCTGCCCTTCAGAAGCTACAGAAGACACTTACATTTTTCCCAGAAAACAAAATTAAATTTAAAGTTAAATTTACCCTGATCTTCAAATTCCAAAAGTTTTTTTTATTAAAAGCACAATGCTTTTAATGCATTGTGTTTCCCTCTGAAGCATCAGTGAGCGTTTGAACCTTCTGTAATAGTTGCATATGAGTCCCTCAGTTGTCCTCAGTGTGAAAAGATGGATCTCAAAAACATACAGTCATTGTTGGAAAGGGTTCAAATGCACAAAAATGCAAAAAAAACAAAGCATTTGTGGGACCTCAAGGACTTTTCTGAGGAACAGAGGGCAGTTTAACTGTTTAGGACAAACGAGGGACTCATGAACAACTGTCACTAAGAAAAAAAAAAAACACAGCTGTGGATCACTCAGGTAAAACAGTGTTAAGAATCCAGTGTATGTTTTTATAAGTGGATAATAAACTTCTCTTGTGGACTGTAAACTTCATGCATTTTGTATGATCCCTCTTATTTTGGTAAAATAATTAACTTTTTGCAGATTCTGCAAGGTGTATGTAAACTTTTGACCTCAACTCTATATATCAAAACAAACAATTACTGAGAATTTAAGAATTTCATCAAAATTTTTGACCATGTAAATATCAGCAACAGCATGAAATTGCATATCTTTGTTCAATGTAGGCCTCTGAATAAGATGTTTTTCCTCCTCCAAACAACAAAAAAAATATATATATATATATATATGATGCCATTTCAAAAGCTAAATGACAGTTATTTCATGTCAAGTTTTATAGGGTTAATCTAAGATAGCAAAAATTTAAAAGAAAAACAACATCCAAAAATGTACATTGAAAAAAATTACACATCTCCTTTAATATCAAGTGTAATATTTGTATTTCGCCTCTTTCTCTTTTTTCACACTTTCACAGCTGTGCTCAAGGGTATGAGACGGAGCTCTGTAAGCCAGCTGTTTTCTTTAAGTCCAGCACAAATGTGAAAAATGGCTTGACATGAATACGAGACTACAACTCGCAAGAAAAAAAAAACACAATACCCTTCAGGAACAGGCTGCTTTTTGTAGAGAGCAAAAAATTTGCTATGAGAAACTTGGCTAGGCTGAAAATAATGAAAGATCTTTTGCACATGTATTGTGTTTCTGAGATAAGCATTGAGTGCTCTCACAATCACTGAACATGAGACTTCTGAGATGACAATGGACTAACAGATCTTGACTGCAAAGAAAACTCAGGCGCTCACAGGAAACGCACGCACACACATAAACGGAGGGAGTCAGAGAGGGAGAGCTGGGGGTAGATGAAGAGAGTGAGAGAGAAAAAGAGAAGAATAAAAGACAGCGCACACTAAGCTGACAGACAGGCAGGCCTAAATAAGCGAGACCACAGCATCAGCCTCTCATGCGCATCATCCCTGTAATGGCATCGTGTAAATATTCCAGCCAGATCAACAGGCCATAAAGAGGAATCCATCATCTGCACATAATCTCTGACAGATTTACTGGCCCAGGCTGACAGGCTTCCCTGTATGATAGCACGTCTGGGATAACACCCCCCACGTGCACACACACATACAAATAACCAACCGCACATCTTCTCTCTGACAAGCGGAGGTGATGGCTGTGCTATCAGGTTCAAGTGTGCAGTGTGTGGAGGGTACGCTCTCATCTTTGTTGTGGTTTGATCTGGGCTTTCAGATGTTGAGATGTTGCCATTACACACATCTGGGGTGTGAAGATGTGGAGTCACTCGTGGTCACACATCTCTAAGTGAAGAAATGGGAACAGCCTGCGTTACAACCAGTGGTGTGCTCAAACCTCAGCAGGGACATGGGCGTCCCCTCAGCTGAAATCGGCTTTCTTTTGCAGGGGGGATGGAGGGCACTTTAACATTAGCGATTAAAAGGGCAGCAGCTCAAACCCCCTGTGCTAAAAATATACATTTAGTGATTAACGCATTGTGATATATGTTTTAGATATATATGTTCAGATAGAACCTCATAATTCCAAGGTGGCAAATTATTATTATTATTAGTAGTAGTAGTAGTAGTAGAAGTAGTAGTATTAGTTTTATTATTCACCATAAATGAGAACTAAATTCACATTCAAGTGATTTTATGGTTCATATTAAGTTACTTATTAATTATAATTAACAAAGAAAACTTAAAAGCATGTAAAATAAAATAGACAAGACATTATTGTTATTATTATTATTATTATTATTATTCACCATAAATGAGAACTAAATCCACATTCAAATAAAACTTTATGGTTCACAGTAAATTATTTATTCACCATAATGAACAAAGAAAACTTAATAAAATAATAAAATAAAATAAACATTGTCAGAACATCATTGTTATTATTATTATTATTATTATTATCAATAATATTAATATTCACCATAAATGAGAACTAAATCCACAAATCCACATTAAAATAAAATACAACAATTTTATGGTTCATATTAAGTTACTTATTCACTATAATTAACAAAAAAACTTAAAAGCATGTAAAATAAAATAAAATAAAAACGTTGTCATGACATCATTGTTATTGTTATTATTATTATTATTATCAATAATAATAATATTCACTATAAATGAGAACTAAATCAACATTAAAATAAAATAAAACAATTTAGTGGTTCATATCAAGTTACTTATTCACTATAATTAACAAAGAAACCTTAAAAGCATATAAAAATAAAATAAAATAAAATAAAAACATTGTCAGGACATTATTATTATTATTATAAACAATATTATTCACTATAAATGAGAACTAAATCCACATTAAAATAAAATAAAGCAAAAAAGAGACTCAAATAACATAAAAAGAGAGCCTAGATACAAGTTAAAAATAAAACAATATCGTAAGGACATTCGTGATTATTACTATTATTAATCTTGTTATTAATAAAACTTGAAAAGTAGCAGGGTATTGTTAGAATCATGGTATTACTACTGTTAAGTACTTTTTTATTTCATTTTTTTTTTTTTTTTTAATGAGAACTAAATCCACATTAAAATAAAATAAAGCAATTTTATGGTTCATATTAAGCTACTTATTCACTATAATTAACAAAGAAAACTTAAAATAAAAAATAAAATAAAATAAAATAAAATAAAATAAAAAAAAAACGTTCTCAGGACATTATTATTATTGTTATTATATATTATTATATAAAATGAAAAGTAAAATTAAGAGAGCCTAGATACAAGGACATTTATTATTATTAATACTTCACAATAGCCAAGAATTAAATGCATGTCACAATATAAAATAAAAAAAATGCACAGCAGTAGTGTATTATTATAATTCATGATAATACATTACTACTGTTCATTTAGTTTTTTTTTCTTAGTTTATATATATATATATATATATATTATTTATTTTATCACAAGGCTCTACTGGCAGTACTGTGGCAATAAACTGACCTTAACTGGATCACAAACCTCTGAAACCACTAAATGTTTTACTGGTGGTCTCAGATACTCTAATTTTCCTCTTATTTAATTTTCTCAAATTTAAGATGTCCAAGTTAATTAAAGTCTTTGATTCCAAAAATGGGCTTAAAAATACGATTTCCTATTTCATACACGGTCTAGTATCATCCTTGAGAGGCAGCGTACTGCAATTCCATGATCCACGCAGGCCTAACAGCCAGAGACAAATGGCTCCTATCTCTGCCCTGCAGGTTTGTTCATTTCCTCTCTCACTGACGGGAACGCCTCTCTCACTGGTTGGCCCAACCTCACTGAATCAAAACCCTCACTCTTTTATTCATTTATTTTGGTCATTTAAACATAAACGTATATCATTTAAGAGCAGGTCTATGAGCCGTTTGGCCATGAATGCTGCCCTCAGGTGCCTTTGATGTGAGGGGCTGAATTCTGGTAGCGTACACTGTGAAATAGAGCCATGTATCCATGATCAAGGCTGTGACCCTGTCAGTCTCTATTACCAAGCTTTATCACTTTCTGCTTGGACGTAAAAACCTCAGGGTGGGTTAATGATGAAATGGTGAGATGGGGCACATGATTTGTAATGACCTAAAATCAAACGTGACAGTGACCGTTAAGCAAGAATAACGGTCATAAAACCAGGTGACAACAAGAGAATCAAATCTATGAATCACTGCTAACACATCTGTCAGCATGACCAATGAAGTTTAATGTCAGGTGCTACTTATTTTAAGACTATTTATGAAATTTAAATAAAACTACAGTGATGCAATACTGTTTTTTTGTTTATTTAAGTGCCATTTTGCCCCATGCCCCTGTTAATTTCTGACTCAAGTTTCAAGTTTGTGAAATACTGGCGTTTTAAGCTCCTCCATGTAATTGGAATTGACTGCTCCATCTCCAGATGCAAGAAAAGGCCGCTGCCATTATCATTTATAATTACAACTGACCCATGGGAACGTTATTTTTCATTGATTTCCGGTGCTCAGCTATGCTTTTCTAGGCAAACATGTCCTTTTCATTTGTTATATAAATAGAACAAAGCCCTGACGGGGTCAATGTTAAATGCTTCCCCCCGAGATTTAGTTTTCCACTGAAAAGTATAATGAGGTTATTGTGATTCCCATCAAACAGATCTGAATAAAAACATTTTTTTTTTTCTTCTTAACATTTTCAAGGCACTTTAATGGTTGACTTTATTATCTGGTACAACCTTGTACAAATCCATGCGCTTAGTATAGTAGTGGCATCCATTACAGACATTACATTGCAGCTCGATCCCTAAACAGTAACCAAAATGAAAATATTATCAATAAAATAAAGTAAAACATCAAATAAAATCCATAATGTAAAAAATAAAATGTAATGACTCAAATCATTACAAAACACAAATGATCTTTGAATCAAATAAAATAAAACTTCGGCGCTGACAGCCTTGTGGACAGTGCGCCGACATACGGTGCAGTTGCACCTTGTGTGTCCCGAGTTCAAGTCCCGCCTCATGGACCTTTCCCGTTCCCACCCCGCCTCTCTCCCACTCACTTCCTGTCTCATCTCCACTGTCCCCGCCAAAAAATAAAATAAAATAAAACATAAAATAAAATCCATTAAAAAAACAATAAGTAATGACACAAAATGAAACCGAAAGCAACAAAACAAAACAAAACCCACAACAAAACACAAATGATAACTGAATAAAATAAAATAAAATGCAAAACCTAACAAAACAAAACATAATGACACAAAACAAAGCCAAAAAACTAAACACAAATGATATTTGAATAAAATAAAATGCAAAACATAACAAAAAAAATGACACAAAATGAAACCGAACACAACAAAACAAAATGTAATGACACACAACAAAACTAAATTAAACAAAACAAATGATCTTTGAATAAAATAAAATTTATAAAATAAAATGCAAAGCAGAACAAAACAAAATTTTATAATAAAATTAAAAAAACAAAAACACAAAACAAAACACAAATGATCTTTGATTAAAATAAAACAAAAAATAAAATAAAATGCAAAACATAACAAAACAAAACGCAATGACACAAAACGAAACCGAACACACCAAAACAAAACAAAACTTAATGACACAAACAAAACAAAACCAACAAATCAAAACAAAAATGATCTTTGAATAAAATAAAATAAAATGCAAAACAAAATGACACAACAAAACACAAATGATCTTTGAATCAAATAAAATAAAACATAAAATAAATGACAACACAAACCCAAAAAAAACACAAAACAAAACACAAATAATTGAATAAAAGAAAATAAAGTAAAATGCAAAACCTAACAAAACGAAACATGACACAAAACAAAGCCAAAAAAATAAACACAAATGATCTTTGAATAAAATAAAATGCAAAACGTAATGAAACTAAACTAAATGACACAAAACAAAACCAAACAAAACAAAACATATATGACACAAAACAAAACACAAATGATCTTTGAATAAAATAAAATGAAATATATAATAAAATGCAAAACATAACAAAACAAAACCTAATGAGACGAAACCAAACCGAGCACAATGCAACGAAATGAAACATACTGACACAAAACAATAACATAATTCAAAGATAAAATAAAATAAAAATGGTCATAAAACCAGGTGACAACAAGAGAATCAAATTTCTGAATCACACTGCTAATATATCTGTTAAAGTTTATACATCAAACATCTGCTGTCAGCTGTTATTTATTTTTAAGACTTTTTATGAAATTTAAATAAATTGCCAAAACAAAACAAAACAAAATGTAATGACACAAAACTAAATGAAATGAAACAAAACAAAAGCAAATTATCTTCAAATAAAATGAAATAAAATAAAATAAGTACATCATCTTTTATGGCTGTGACATTGTATTCGCTATTTTAAAGAAAAAAGGGCAAGTATATAATCTTCTTGTTTCAATAGGAAATGCAACACAGGACAGAAAACAGAAAGCAATTACATGCTGTATCTAAAATTTTATATTTCTAAAACACAAATGTGAGGATCAGACAATGTACACAAAAGCCCATTAATCACTGTTGCCTCTAAAGGAATCTTGTGTGTTATCATTCACAAAGCTCTGAAAGGAAAGCCATGTCTTTAGATGTATGACTTACAGTGTTGAAGAGAAAACAAGCAAATTGCTTTGCCTATACAGCAATTACCACTAATTAGTCAGGCTGAGTCCTCCATTTTGGATTTGGCTCTCAGTGCACGTATCACACCTTTAATTGTCTCTCCTCAGACTAAAGCCTGCAGCCGACAGCACAAAGGCAGCTCTTTAACCGCAGGAAAACAATGCTAATGCTAACCCGGGGAACAGGGACGGACAACTCTTCACTTTACAAGGGGACTTTGCTTTATTGTTGCAAACAAGCTACCACATCAGCCTTTGACTTAGAGTAGGAGGGAACTCTGGGAAAAGCCTTTTACTGAGGCGAATATCGGTCTGCAGCATTAGGTGTTATTGTCTGACAGGAAACAACACAGAGTATACAGTAACACAGTAAGAAGTGAAACAGCGGGATCTCGGGAGAAGGCTTTACATAATTTATATCCCATATTCCCCCTCCTCTCTTAAGGGGCATTACCAGGAATTTCTAGCATTCCAGTAGGCTAATGGTCATAAGCCGTTGTGTGTCTGTGTGTGTGTGTGTGTGTACTTGTTTGTGCTACATTGTGGGGACCAAATGTCCCCACAAGGATAGTAAAACCTGAAATTTTTGACATTGTGGGAACCGGCCTGCAGTCCCCACAATGTTAAAAAATGATTAAAAATAGTAAATGATGTTTATCTTATTAAAGTGTAACTATGCAAACATGTTTCTGTGAGGGCTAGGTTTAGGGTTAGGGTTGGGTGAGGGGATAGACAATATCGTTTGGTCAGTATAAAATCTATAGAAGTCTATGGAAAGTCCCCACAATTCACAACAACAAACATGTGTGTGTATGTGTGTGTATGTGTGCATTTAAAGGTCAATTATTTACAGTCAACTAAAAATTTTACTATAACTAGGCCCACACAAATCTGTTCCTGTAAAAATCTGCAGACAGATTGATTTAAAAAAAGAAAAAAAAATGTATACATCCTCATCACTGTGTTTATTAATTAAATATCGTGGCTATTTTTAGAAGGTTAAGCACTTCATTAGTTCCACCTCATTCTCTTGTTTCAATAGGAAATACAACAGAGGACAGTCAAGAAGCGTATAGAAGCATGTCAGATAAAAAAGCTTATAAAACATATGTAAAATAAAAAAAAGAACTTAGAAATAGTTCAAATAAAATAAAATAAAATAAAGAAAAATAAACTATAATAAAGTGAGCCTAGATACAAGTTAAAGTAAAATAAAACATCTGTTAGGACATTTATGTATTTATTTATTTAATTAACTAATTTATTATTATTACTATTATTATTCTTCACTATAAACGAGAACTAAATCAATGTTAAAATAACATTTATTGAAATAAAATAAAGAAATAAAAAATAAAATAAAGTGAGCTTTTTGTAATGACATTTCTTCTTATTCAATATACATGAGAACTAAATTAATGTTAAAATAACATTTATTGAAATAAATAAAATATGAAAATAAAATAATAAAAATAAAAAATACAATGAAGTGAGACTAGATACAAGTTAAAGTAAAATAAAAAAACTTTTTAAAGGACATTTATTATTATTATTATTATTCACTATAAATGAAAACTAATTCAATGTTAAAATTACATTTATTGAAAAAAAAAAAAAAGTGAGCCTAGATACAAGTTAAAGTAAAATAAAAGAATTTGTAAGGACATTTACTATTATTACTATTATTATTATACTAAATCAATGTTATTATTATACTAAATCAATGTTAAAAAAACATTTATTAAAATAAATAACATAAAATAATAAAATAAAAATACAATAAAGTGAGCCTAGATACATAGGACATTTAAGATGATGATGATGATGATTATTATTATTATTATTATTATTATTCACTATAAATGAGAACTAAATTAATGTTAAAATAACAAATTAAATTAAATTTACAATAAAGTGAGACTAGATACAAGTTAAAGTAAAATAAAATACTTGTAAGGACATTTATTATTGTTATTATTAATATAGTTACTATTATTATTATTATTATTATTATTCACCATAAATGAGAACTAAATCAATGTTAAAATAACATTTATTGAAATAAATAAATAAAAAAATAAAATAAAATAAAACAAAATAAAATAAAATAAAATAAATAAAGTGAGCCTAGATACAAGTTAAAGTAAAATAAAAGAATTTGTAAGGACATTTACTATTATTACTATTATTAATATTATACTAAATCAATGTTAAAATAACTAAAATAAATCTAATAAAATTAATGTAAATTAAATTAAATTAAAAATACAATATAGTGAGACTAGATACAAGTAAATGTAAAATAAAACACTTGTATGGACATTTATTATTATTATTACTACTACTACTATCTACTATAACCCAGAACTAAATGTGTTTAAATAAACATTCAAATAAAATAAAGTAAAATGGACAAAACACAAAAAAGGACATTTATTAATAATAATTACATGCTGTATTTAATCTGTCAGTTAAAATTAAAAAAAGCTTTATAAAACACAAATGTAAGGATCAGATAATGAATACAACAATACAAAGACCATTAATAACTTTCACATTCTCTTGCCATAATTGTTAGCATTCTCCTGGTATACTTCACAAAGCTCTAAAAGGATATATATCCATAATTAAATCTATTTTTTAAATAATTTGGCCATTTCATGATGTTTTTACCATGTTTACCATTGTGTAAAATTTTTAATAACCTACGCAGACCAATATCTTTTTTTCTTTTACCATGTCTCCAGTATATCAAGTCTTAGATTATTATTAAAATATGCAAGCTGACAAAATCTACAATGCTTAGCTGATATAATGTCAATAATTATATTCCTTATCTACAGTACATTCAAAAAGCAGTTTGGTGCTCTTGGATCAATGTGTGTATAAGTGCATGGGAAAATGGCTTTGAAAAGCGCATGTCTGCGTTGTTGAAGGTAGGGATTATCTCTAGACGGCATCCAGAGAGCTTTTCAGTGCTTTACGCTGAATATCGTATCCCACCCCACTCTACCTTCCCTTTAATAGGATAACCCCAACGTCTAATAAAAAGCACATAATTTGTGCCATTCCAGCGCTCGCCTCAGCCATGCAGCAAACGCAAGCCCCGCGGAGGGCAGATACACAGACGGGCAGGTTAATGATGACACAGTCAGAATGTCAGGGTGCCGAGGGCACTCCATTCCTTCATATTACAGAGCTGCTGGAAACAGCTTAATGGACAGGATCCGAGGCCAGAACGCAGCGTGAGGGCAGAAAGACAGCGAGATAGACACGGACGAGTGGGACGCGGGAGAGAAAGAGAAGAAAAAACCTCTCCGGAGGGGATGGTCATTCTGAAGGCAGTGATATCCCTCTGGGTGGGAAGAGAGACAACGGGTGTGGAGAATAGAGGGATGCTGTTAAGAGCCAGGTTTGCATGAAAATACATACAGCAGACCTCTCGCTGGGATGTGCGGCTCAACAACAAAAATGTGTAGATTTTTTAGCAACATATTTTAATAGGATCTAAGACAAACTTATTCATACTGTACTATTAGTGGAATCTTGACATTATGACTAATCATAAAGGGCTACTTGACTTTTTTTATTTATTTTATTATTTTACTTTATTACAGGAATGAAGGTTTATAACACTTGTGGCAAATTCTCATAAAAGACTGATTTTAATAATAAAATCAATCATTTATAACAATTGTTTTTCAAAGTAAATCTTTTACACGAAAAGTAAACAACCAAAAACCAAAAAAAAAAAACTCTGAACTTTGATCTTGGAAGTCTTTTTCCACTGTATTTTCAAAATACAAGTTTTTAGCATCAATAATATCAATGACAAGAAATCAAGTGACAAATATTCTTTTTGAATTATTTATATCCTAATCACTTATTTTGCTTTGCTTTGTTAGGATCTTAAACTACTGCTTAAGCCAGATGAACGAAGAATAGAAGAATGAACGAATGAATAAATTAATGAATAATCATTAATCTTTCATAATATTTTCAAAATAATTAGAGAAGTTAGGTTACAGAAAGCTGTTTATTCTTGACTGCTTGAAGTAAATTTCATGACTGTAAAGTTAAAGGAGAACTCCACTTCCAGAACAACAATTTACAAATAATGTACTCACCCCCTTGTCATCCACGATGTTCATGTCTTTCTTTCTTCAGTTGTAAAGAAATTATGTTTTTTGAGGAAAACATTTCAGCATTTTTCTCCATATAATGGACTGATATGGTGCCCCGATTTTGAACTTCCAAAATGCAGTTTATATGCAGCTTTAAACGATCCCAAATGCGGTTGTAAATGATCCCAGCGGAGGAAGAAGGGTCTTATTTAGCAAAACGATCGATTATTTTCATAAAAATAATACAATTTCTATACTTTTTAATGCCAAACACTCGTCTTGTCTTACTCTGCCTAGACTGTTTTTGTTCCTGTTCATGACAGAAAAACTCCCATCTCATGTTCTCCCTCAACTTCAAAATCGCCCTATATCGCTTGATCTTTTTTGCATGTTCACTTTGCAAAGACTGGGTCGGAACTTCTGCAGTGATGTAGGATGATTTTGAAATGATTTTTGAAATTGAGGGAGAAAATACGGTCAGAGGTTTACGACATATCCTAACTGTCTTGAGGGAGGAAAGCGCAAGACAAAACGAGCGTTTGAGATTAAAAAAGTATTTAAATTGTATTTTTTTAATATAAATAACCGATCATTTTGCTAGATAAGACTCTTCTTCCTCGGCTGGGATCGTTTACAACTGCATCTGGGATCATTTGAAGCCACATTTAAACTGCATTTTGGAAGTCCAAAATCGGGCACCATATCAGTCCATTATATGGAGAAAAATGCTGAAATGTTTCCTCAAAAAACATAATTTCTTTACGACTAAAGAAAGAAAGACATGAACATCGTGGATGACAAGGGGGTGAGTAAATTATTTGTAAATTGTTGTTCTGGAAGTGGACTTCTCCTTTAATGTACCTACTGTACTACAACTGGGAAAAAATATCAATTTCTCGATTTTAATCAATTCTCAATTTTTCCAAAACAATATTTTTTCCTAAATCCTAAGAATCAATTAGTCTAGCCTGTTTTCAGGTAATGAACAAAACATTGTAGCACACCTTCCATTCAATAATCGTAATAAGCTTTGTGCTTTGTTACTTTTGATATGAAACAAAGTCTCAGATTTCAAATTCTGTCCATTTTATTAGAGTAAGCTAAACATTTTCAAACTTGCAGTGTACACTACAGTCTCCGTGCTCACAGCGTCCCAAACACAAATTATTTTTATATTTATTTATTTATATGTAGATTTTCAATATCTGGCTATCTGGGATTTTGGTATGGAGTTAAAGGGGAGGATCATAATTTTTTTAGTAGTATTATATCACATTGTGAGTGTATATAACCACCGTTGTTTTCTTGTGGCATCTGATAAAGCGTTTGGACATGGAAGTGGTGACGCGTGACGTCAGACTTAACAAGCGAATAATGCCTATAATGCACTTCTGTGACAGTGCCCCTGTAGTCAAAATAATGGATAAAACTATGTTTTTACTAGCGGACAACTACAGTGGATACTGTAACATCGTTAAAATCCATGGAATAAGAGACAATCCATGGAATAAGAGAAAAAAATGTTGAGCCTTTTGATGCCAGTATCGGAATGCAAATAATTTCTATAAAATACCGTTGTCAAATTTTAAGTTAAACTCAGCCGTTTAAATGGACAGACTATGCATGAAAACTGCTATGACAACTCTACTTAAGCATACATTTGATTTAAATAACAGGTCTACATAATATTCACATATGCTGTTCATAGAGGACACATTATATTAGCCCTACAATTACAGTATGATATAATATTTAAACCTAGAGCCTAGAGCCGAGGGGAAACGAGAGAATGACAAGTTGGTTTTTCTTCTCAGAATTGTGAGATTCAGAATTTTTAAATATAAACTATAAAATGTACCTTTTTTATTCTTTTATTTCATGGCTCCATAGACTTCTACTTGAAAACCGTAATTTTCTGCAACTAGATAAACTCCACAAAAAAACGCCATTACTGTTTGCAAACACTGAATTGGTCTATTGGTATATTTTCCATGCTAATGATAGAAATCTATCCATTGACGTGATTGATGAGCTGAAAAATGAGCTGTTTCAAATGCATTTGGGAAACTCCAGTTTTAAGGAGAAAATACTCAGCAATGGTGTTGATTAAGGGACTGGCATATGGTTTGTCTAAAAGCATATTAAAACACCACACAGACAAATAAACAACATAAAAAACTTGATTTTCACTAAGGGGGACTTTAAAGTTCATAAACATTTCATCTGGAAAATGTCATATTCTGCAAACACAATGCTATTCTAACTAAGACTTCTAAGACTATTAACAAAAACATCATCTATTATAATAATTAAGTAAGTGTGTTTGTGAGTCACGCAGTGCTTTACATACAAAGCATTTCATGAAGGCAGCTCTGAGGACAGCAAGACTGTCGTCCAGATGTAGATACAGAAATACTGCAGCAATAAAACAAAAGGGAATCAGCAGAATGTTTAAACGCTTTTTCCTTCTGAAACACCCTGTCAACGGGCTTCGGTTCAAGCACTTGACATTTATCGACATTTCAAGAGTTTAGCTCAGGTCAGGACAATGTCGACCTTAGTTTCAGCTGTGCAGAGATAATTCAGAAGAGCGACTGTGAGTAAAAGGCACTTCCTCTTTTGCTGGGATGCTGGTCCCTATTTTCCTTGTAAACAGCTTGGCTACTCTGCCCAGAGGGATTTACTGAGGCCACGCTGAGAATGGAAGAAACATCTGCCTGCTGAAGGTGTTCTGTTGTTTCCTGTCCTTGGTGCTCCGGCAGCAGCGGTAAAACTGTCACTGCGGTGAAAGACTCATACAAGGGGCCTTGGCTGCAGTGTTTATGACAAGGAAACTCAGTTCTTTGCTCTCAATATAACATAATCATACTATTACATGTCATATTTAGTTATGCTCCAAAACCTAGCGAGCTGCCTACAGAGGCAGCATTTTAAGGCATCATAGCTGTGCTCCCAACAGGATCCAACATGGTAAACAAAGGAAAAGTAATGTAGATTTAAGAATACTCTTATGTTGTCAAAATTACTGTGTTAATGCAAGCAATTAATTTTACCAGTTTAAAAACATTTAACGCAGGGGCGGAGCTAGGGTTGGCCACCCCACTCATAACTGCTGCTTCTGTCTCTTTTTTCTTGACAAGAATTGTGTTTATTTAAACGCAGTATGTCTGTTCGACCACATCCAACAGGAGATTTTTCAGACGTGCACTCCACTTCGCCTCAGCTGCTGGCGCTAGTCAAATGAGCGCGGAAAACAGTACAGGTAATAAGGAAGCTTCAGTAGGTCTGAATTTAAAGAAGTGCCGTAAATACTTTTTGTACACAAAGAAAAATAAGATTTTATTCAACAGTTTGTCTCATCTGCGTCACCGTAGTACCATTTTGTAGAGTATCTGCAAACTGCGTATGCCGTTCTGTGTCAGCTGCACCACATTTTCTATGTATATTTACGCTTTGATTTGAACGAAAACAGCGTATCTGGTGTGCACAGTTTGCGTCCAGCGGATACTCTCGAAAATGGTGCTACGCTGATGCGAAGGAGACAAATTGTTGAATAAAATCGTTATTTTTTTTCTTTGTGTACAAAAAAGTATTTTCTCCACTTTATAAAATACAGATTGAACCATTGATGGCAGATGGACTATTTTGACGATGTCTTTCATACTTTTCTGTTTCCTGACAGTGGTATTTACCTGGCAGTCAATGGGACAGTCACAAGCCTCCCGGTTTTCATCCAAAATATCTTAAATTGTTTTCCGAAGACGAACAAAGCTATTACAGGTTTGGAATGACAAATTTTCATTTTGGGGAGGAGTAACCCTTTTATGTTAGTTGGGATTAATCACGATCAATTGTGATTCATTTCAGGAAAAAAATGTGATTAATTAGTTGTTGTTTTTTTAATCAATTGACAGCACTATTAAATACTAAGAAATGCATATTTTTATTTAGCAGAGATGCATCAAACTGATCAAAAGTGAAAATAAATTCATTATAATGCTCCAGAAAGATTTCTATTTCTGTAATGCTTTTGAACTTTCTATTCATCAAAGAATCCTGAAAAAAGTTTCACGGTTTCCATAAAAATATTAAGCAGCACAACTGTTTTTAACATTGATAAGAATAATAGACATTTCTTAAGCACCAAATCAGCATATTAGTGTCAGGAATAATGACAGCTGATATTTTAGCTGTGCCATCACTGGAATAAATTACATTTGAAATGATATTAAAATAGAAAACAGTTATTTTAAATTGTAATAATATACCACAATATTTCAGGGTTTGCTGTGATCAGATAATACAGTCTTGGGTAACATAAAAGACATCTTTAAAAACATAAAAAAATATCACCAACGAAATTTTCATGTACGAAATCTATATTTGATTGCATGGATTTCATGCATATTTCAGAATGGGTTCAAGTTGGTTGTGCGAATCTGCGGCATTGACCAACAGAAATTTGTTTGGTTTGAAAGTGTCTTCTGTGTGAGCTGTGCTTCATATATCGCAATAGACTAATTTTTTTGCCTGCAAAATTTTACAGAAAATTCACTAACGTGACAGCTTACCTTAAGTAAAGCAGTCTAAGTTAGTCACTTATGAGGTTCCATTTCAGCTGCCTCCTGTATGTAGACAGCAAGGCAGCTCACTATGATTTGACACTGATCTACAGTCTCCACCCCTGCTGCCTCCTGCTGTCTCCTTTTTCTGCTACAGTGTGCATTTCCCATAGGCAGGCAGTCAACACCCACTCCTCAGACCCACCCCACCTCCTTATTCCCCAGACCCTGAGGGGAAGCAATCAGAAGGCAGACAATAGCCAGCAGCACGCTGCACCTGCATCAGAGAGCCTCCTCTGTCCTGCCAGAGGGGGAAAAACCCCTCAAGATCAGTTTCTTGACGCCCGACTTAATTACTGTTTGACCTGTTGCGCACTGAAATTCTTGATGACAACAACATATTGTACAGGAAGTGCTTCAAAAGCAAAGCCAATCAGCTTTGTTTTTGATTAAGAATTCTGTCTCCTCATTTGCCACTGTTTTAACAGGACTGAAGTAAATTGAGGCTTAAGCTTTGGCACTTCAACAAACTGAAGAGACACCATTTTTAAAGAGTTCCTCCCAATATTTTAAAATCAAACATTCCCTAGATAAATTCTATATAAAACATCTTGCAGTTGCTAAGTGCTTATTTGGTTCCTACTGTGTATAATTAAAGATGTTCCCTGAATTCTTTCATGTCTGGCTTTAGATTTATTGCAGAGACAATTAGAGTAATTATACTGCTGCAGTCTGGTCTGGCTGTTGGTGGCAACAGTGCTGGCAAGGCTTGACTTGTGCCCAACATGTTTTCTTCTTTTCTTATTTTCATATTTAATTACAAAAGCATCATCACTTTGTTCTATATGTTTAAATCATTTACTGTAGACCAGGGGTCTTCAACCTGGAGACCAACGCCCCCTTTGGTGGATAGCTAGAGACCCCGTTACATAAACTTATGTTCAGATTTTAAACCTGGCCTGTAATAAAATGCCTAAACTACCATATTAAAGGAGAAGTCCACTTCCAAAACAAAGATTCAAATGTACTCACCCCCTTGTCATCCAAGATGTTCATGTCTTTCTTTCTTCAGTCGTAAAGAAAATATGTTTTTTGAGGAAAATACTTCAGCATTTTTCTCCATATAATGAACTGATATAGTGCCCCAATTTTGAACTTCCAAAATGCAGTTTAAATGCAGCTTCAAACGATCGCAAATGCGGTTGTAAACAATCCCAGCCGAGGAAGAAGGGTCTTACAATCGATTATTTTCATTAATAAAATACAACTTAAATAGATTTTTAATCTCAAACGTTCATCTTGCATTGCTCTCCCTGAACTCTGTGTATTCTGGTTCAAGACAGTTAGGGTATGTTGAAAAACTCTGATCCTATTTTCTCCCTCAACTTCAAAAATCATTTCAAAATCATCCTACATCACTGCAGAAGTACCAATCCAGTCTTTGCAAAGTGAACATGCAAAGAAGATCAAAGACCCTTAACAAAAAAGGTAAAACAGCGATATAAGACAATTTTGAAGTTGAGGGAGAACATAAGATGGGAGTTTTTCGACATACCCTAACTGTCATGAACCGGGTATAAAAAAACAGTCCAGGCAGAGTAAGACAAGAAAAGCGTTTGACATTAAAAAGTATAGAAATTGTATTATTTTTATGAAAACAACCAATCGTTTTGCTAGATAAGACTTTTCTTCCTCGGCTGGGATAGTTTGAAGCCACATTTAAACTGCATTTTGGAAGTTCAAAATCGGGGCACCATAACAGTCCATTATATGGAGAAAAATGCTTAAATGTTTTCCCCAAAAACAAAATTTCTTTACGACTGAAGAAAGAAAGACATGAACATTTTGGATGACAAGGGGGTGAGTAAATTATATGTGACTCGTTGCTTTGGAAGTGAACTTCTCCTTTAATGAATTCACATTTGTTATGATAGACACATTGCAAAGTGCGGAGGACAATTAAACTTTTAGCTAAATTTTAACTTGTTAAAAGGCTAAATTGGCAAAAGTGGTTGAACGTAATACTGCATTTAACTCAATGCTTACTTTTAGATTAAACTATAATTTGCAGACCCCCTGCAGTACAGCTGCAGACTACCTGATTGGGACTATTGCAAACCTTGTCTCTATAAACACACATTAGATTACTGTCTGTTTGAGAAGTGAACACTTCACAACTGCAGTTCTTTTATCCAGAGTAATATTTTAGTATTCCTTCCAGCCCCCATAACAAACATCATGCCCAGGTAAAATGCAGCCGTAAGCAATGAGCAGATGAAAAAAAATCTCCTTGAGTCTGTGGTAAGCATCCCACCATGAAATTAGGTAAATTAGTGGGTGGAAAAGTAAAGCGAGAGTTGATAAGCAGAGCTCCATAAATTAAAGGGCAAGAAAAGACCCAGCCCTGGTTACAACAGTCTAACGTAAAACAAACATTGGTGTTCACAGTCGTTGCTTTCACTCCTTACTTAGACACAAAATATTTCTGATTCAATACCAGTTAAGAACATTCAACAGGATTTGTGGTATAATGTTGATTGAACATAAGATATTATTCGACTCACCCCATATTTTCTAAAAAAGCGAGGCACTTAAAATGTAAATGAATGTGGCTAATTTTAAAAAAAGATTGGAAATGGGAAGCTTATATATATATAAGCACTTATATTAAATATTTTGTATTATTTGAGTTGTGCTAGTACATTTTGTACTGTCATTTTAGTGTTTTAGGTGCTACGTTGACATAAAAAAATTAAGGTAAGGTGTAAGAAAGTGATTTTTTCACACTGAAATCATGTTAACACATTGTTTACATCTTATGTAAACAGAGAGTATTCTAACATTTACAGACTGGCTTGTTTTGAAGTAAAGGAGAGACAAGTTGGACAAGGAGGGACATTTTTTGTGGTAATCAACATTATGCCACAAATATAGACAAATGAACTTAACTTGACTGAACATGGAAAATTCCAGGTTTATTTGATTCTTTTATAGCTTTGAAGAAAGACAGACGACTGTAATCAAATCAAAACAGACTAAAAAAGACAAAGTCTTCTGATCTAAGATCTCACACAATGAAATATAGCTTTGGATAAAGGGTCAAAATACCATTAAATTCAATTTAAATCACATGGTATTGACCATGTGGTGAGAACATGGAATCCGGTAGCTGGCCGTAGCACAACGGGAAACATATCAGCCACAATGCGGAAAGCAGTGCCAGAATCGAAATCGTTAAACATTTATAGGAACAGTCTGAGATGCTTTATAGAGCGGGGAAAAAACAGGTTTGTGAGAGAAAGCTTGGATTAACTACACTTTTGAAGCTGGCTTGGTTTGAAGAGTTCATATTTTCCAGCTATGCAGAAGTTCCCTTCATAATTCCCTAAGCATAGACACAAAAGACAGGGGGAAGAAAGAAAAAAAAACACGAAAACACATTTGCTAGGCTGCAAGCTCTGAAATCCTCAGCAGTCCCACTGGTTGAGTGCAGTACGTGGCATACTGCCTTTCTGAAGAGCGAGTAGATTACAGGCTATATAGATTATAGAGGAAGAGTAGACAATAGAGCAATATCCTGCATCTCCCTCTCTTTGTATATACAGAAAAATGTTTGCGATATAAGCTTGTAGTGTGAGTTTTGACTTTCTAACCCAGCAAAGAACTTCATACTCTGGGAATGATTCATTAGGCTTATATAATGTGTGTTGGTTGCTCTTTAGAAGGGACTTTGCTTGGAGACAGGGATTATGGAGAACTTTGAGACAGATTCTCAACGAGAGTTTTTTGGGTGTTGGCCATTGTGAAGGTGTGTCTAAACGTAAATACTCCTCCGCATGACAAAGCCATTTTCTCGGAATCCTTGAACTGAGCGGCAGCATTATTCTAATGCCCAAATATAATGAGTGCGCACTGTTTTGCATGATTTGAGATTAGACACAAAACCACGTGCATCAACCAAAAATTAGATTCCAAAGCTCATATTTGCATATGCTGTACCACAAATGGGTCACATGTTTTCTCAGGTCTATTGCCTATTTCTGCAATCCTGAGTAAACAGATCAATGAGTTCCTGCAAGCTGTTTTGTACTACTGCTGTTCAGTCATTAGCCTACATCTCCCAGTCTAACAGCCCATTAGAACTACGCCTTGGGATAAAACGCAGACAGTTGTCACTCCTTCAGTTTTAATTCATTGTTAGGTCATTGCTGTTATGCAGTGCAGTTTGAACTCTTTGACTTCTTAATTAAGTTAAATTTAAGGAAGTATTTCTATAAAAGGGTATGTAGACTTTCAAAAAATATGCTCTGGTAAAACTCAGCCAGTTACACCTTATTCATTTTGACCTGGCAATCAAATTAACAGAATGGGACCTAACAGGATGGAAATTAAAAGCTAAAGTTAGCCATTGCTCAGTAAGGGAATGAGACTTAGCTTACACGACAGTAGCTATGTTTTCATCACCCTGTTTTCACGCGTCTTTTGAAGTATCGCATCAATAACAAGCGATGGAAACGCCGTTTCCATCAAAAAAAAAAAAAAACCTAATTTGTAAAAAAGTTTTCACGCTCGTTGAGGTGCTTTTTTTACTTGTGCGAAAAAGAGTTCATGCAAATGATGGGAGATGGAATTCCCGAATAAATTCAAAAAAGTCATGTGACTCTGCACGATGGACGGCCTAACTTGACTAACCAGCAAAATGATCTCATTGCACACCATTTGAAATTGTTGTTATGATCAAGCCAAAGTCTGTCATCAAAGTATTTCTGTATAATTGACTCCCAGAACTGACTTACACAATTATGTTCTCTAACAGCAGGCATCTACCTCCGAAAGCGATGAACGCATTTATTGTGTTTCGTCTGTTCGCTCGGGGGCACAAGTAATTATATATGAAAATTATTACATTAAGTGGCTTCCCCTGCTTTTCTCAGTGATATTTAGTGCCAGTTTATCAGTTTATCTTTTTAAATGTTTTATGAAAAATTCAAATTTTGCGCATAAGTTAAATTCGCAACATTGGATGGAAACATAGCCAGTGTCAAGTTCATTTTGACATGTTTTTAACAGTTTACTATCATACCAATTTGATATTATGTGTGATATAATCAAACAAGACTGAATGAGAAACCAAAAATCCATCGCTAATGCTGATGTTTGTGCTGTTGTTTTCCCCACTGGAAATGATGTCACTTCCTGGCATTTGATTAAAGACCTGGTTTTTGTTCGTTAAAGGGTTATTCCAAAAAATGAGAGGGAAAAATAATAGTTATAGTAATTAATACTTTAATAGCGAGAACACATCAAATTGTTTACAAATAAAAACTTGTACATTGTTACAAATTCGTTAAATAATTTCTGATCTTTTCTTTCTATTCATCAAAAATTTTGAAAAAAAGTATTATTCGACAAAAATCACAGAATTAAAAATTTATTTTAAAAAGAAAGCTGTTATTTTAAACAGTATTTGTAACAGTATTTTATAATATTGCTAATTTTACTGCATTTTGATCAAACAAATAAGCCTTCTTGGTGACCAGAAGAGACTTCTTTCAAAAACATCATCATAAGAAAATGTCTCATTATAAAATTAATACTCTACATAGAATATTCTTTATTTTAGAAACTGAATCAACATGTCGTAATACACCGTACATTTTTCATTTGAGTAGTAGGGCTGGGCGATGTGGCCAAAAATTTAAATCTCTTTTTTTTTTCCAAAACATTTGATCGATTCTCGTTTTTGTCATATTTTTAACTAGTAGTCAACTTGAAAATGTAACTACAACGTGATTTATGTAACTTCTTCTTTATTAACCCTCTACACTGTTTAAAAAAAAACAATTTGAGTCAGCTTAAAATAATTTGTTACCCTGCTGCCTTAAAATTTTAAGTTCAGTCAACTAAAATAAGTTTATTCAACTTGAAATGTTAAGTTGTACTAAGTAACAACTTAGATATTTGTGTTTGCTAAACTTAACAGATGGGTAAGTAACCCAGCTGCCTTAAAATTTGAAGTTGACTCAACTCAAATATCTAAGTTGTCACTTAGTATAATTTAACATTTCAAGTTGAATAAACTTTTTTTGAGTTGACTGAACGTAAAATTTTAAGGCAGCCAGGTTACAAATTATTTTAAGTTGACTCAACAAATTGCTTTTTACAGTGTAGTTAAAGAAAATTCTATTCCAAGTGTACCACAAATGAAGTTAACATGATTTAAATGTTAAACAAATCACTTGTTAAATATCTTTGCAGAAAAGATGCATGAACTACAACTACATCATGTGCAAACTTGTTTTATATATTATATGTTAAGAAATAATAATAGGAAAATGCTTTCAAAAATCTCAAAAGTGGTAATTTAAATTCAAAATGACTTGACACCAGTAGACTATTATTAACTACAAATAAAAACACTGAACAACATCTTTCAGCTTGTCATCAGGATGCAAACGTGAAATATCAGACATATTTGAATAGTTCTTCAAAGGTTTTTTTATTCAAGTTAAAAGAATTTCAACTCCCATCTTCTTGCATGTTTTTCGCATCTTTGTCAACACAAAAGCGCATTCTGTGTGAATTGCACCTAGCGATATGAGCGCGTCACACGTGAGTGGTTATCACGTGCACTGACATGTGGTTGCATGTTTTTTTTTCTTTACTGTTATCATTGTCATATTGTCAAAGTGTCTAATTCTAACGTTTGGTAATATTTCTGTTCAAAATCGTGATTCCATGATTTCTAAAAAATACAGTCGTGGCAAAACATATATTTGAATTAATCAGTAAAATTTGAAAAAACGCCCAGCCATAGTCGTGAGAAGAAGAGACATAGAAGTGAGCCTATGTTCACTTAACCATAATACTGTGATAAACAAACTAATATAAATTCAGTCCTTCAGTCCAAACTGTGAGTTCCATTATATTAAGACATATGATGGGGGCATAAAAATACTGCAGAGTAGGAATGACCTGGCGAAGCTATTCTCTTTCCTCTTGATCTTTCACTATGAAAGTCTATGAAGAGGAGCAGAGAGCTCCCAATGCAGAGGCTTAAGAGGTACAATGCACTGTGCTTTTCCTGGATATAGTGAAGCGCTTATCACAACACAAACAAGTATCTGCGGTAATCCTGAAAGAGGCAGAAGGAGAAATATAAAGAATGTGAGAGAATAAGCGAGAGAGGCATGGTAAGAGGGAGGGAGTCCGCCTGCTAACACAGATTAGTTGTGGGCATTTGAATCCAAGGCCAGTTACATCATTTATTTTGTCTACCCACCCTCACTGTTACTCCAACACAACTGAGAAGAAAGTAAAGAGAAAAGTCAAGGCCATTCAGCCGAGAGGTCCACATCCTCCACAGATCAGAAAGCTATCCCAGAGTCGCAAAGAGAAAACCGAGTCGCGCTCATTCAAAGCTAAGCTGTAGAACAGATGTCCTCAAAGCTTCGCTTGAGTTCATAAGCTGCAGCACACTGCAGTGAACTATGCAGCTTCGAAGAGTTAGCATTGTGTACTCAGTTGTCACCCAGTTGTGTGCATTCTGTTGTCCCCCAATTATCTTTTAAATTCAACGTTATGTTCCAGATACTCTGGGACATTCAGAGCCAATTAGAGAGTTTGTCCTACTGAGAAGAGATAAAATCATGCATGTAGCTCCTGTGCTGTTATAATTAAGAGTGACAATCAAAAATTTTAACAACTGTGAACACAGTATTTTACCTTGTGCCTCATTATCAGCTAATTATTCCCTGAGGTGCTCACTGACAGTAACTACAGGTTACAAAATAGATCCGTTTGTGCTGTTGTGCTCTTGACACTAAATAACAGAGATTAAGTGATATAAAAAAGGCAACTGAAAAAATAAATTGTTAATTATAATAATAAATGTTACATTCCTTAGACCAAAACAACAAAATAAAGAACATGCATTACAAATAGTATTGTTATGTTATTAATATGAGTATTATAATTTTAAAATGTACACTTAGCCATTAGACATAACTCATTAAAATAATAAAAATTACATTTGCGACCACTTAGGCTGCAAAACAACAACAATTTTATGCCATTTATTTTATGTCTCAATACTAAGTTTAAAATGTCACGTTTCTTACTTGACAAAGAATGGCTGTAAAAATTAAGTTATCACAAAACCAGTCATAAGGGTCAATTTGGGAATAAATAAGCTTTCCATGAAAGTATGGTTTGTTAGGATAGGACAATATTTGGTTGAGATACTGGAATCTGAGGGTGCAAGAAAAATCAAAATATTGAGAAAATCATCTTTAAAGTTGAGTTTAAGTTCTTAGCAATGCATATTACTAATCAAAAATTAAATTTTGATATATTCATAGTGGGAAATTTACAAAATATCTTCTTGGAACATGATCTTTACTTAATATCCTACTGATTTTTGGTATTAAAGAAAAATCATACATTTTTACTCATACAGTTCTGCAAAAAATCATCTCATTTTGGTCGAGGCTGCTTTAAATGCAAATGAGCTCTGCTCGCCCCGCCCCTCTCTTCTCTCTGAGGAGAGACGAGCCTGTTTACTTTAGCCACATTTAGCCGCATTTAGCCGCTAAACTTGCTAACTAGCACATTATTAGGAAAGGACACTTCTGCTGTACGTGAAGCTGGATCATGAATGATTTGCATGAACATAGATGCATTTATGTAGATCGGGAGGCGCATTCCACTCACATACAAACTTAATCCACTGCATCTTCAGCAGCTCAGATGTCGTGAGTAAATGACAAACACTACGTTCATTATTACATCCAGCAACACAACATCTCAATCCCTCAATCGTAGACATTCTTGTCTAATTTACATCCCTGCTCAAACCCAACTTTGAAGTATCAATTATCAATTTAGTAGAAAAGTATCATAAGATGTCAATACTGGTCAAATCGATTAGCTCTGGTCTGTAGTATTAAATACTATGTCATGAGAGTTATATCTTGGATAGGATCAGATCTGTGGAAACTATACTGTGAGGGAAGATATCATTAACCTTGTGGATACACAAAACCTCGGCGCATTCAGACAGTAATAAATTATGACAGACACCCCTGAAGCACATGCTTCTGTGACTGTGAATCTAGCATCAGTATAAACCACATGAATAACTAAGATGCCTTCAGTAAGATCCTGTGGCTACTAAACGTCATAAACAAAATGCATAAAGACACGTTTAATGGCACCGGGTTTTTACCAGATTGACAGTTGGGAGTCACTCCATCCAGTCTGCTACTGGTCAACCAAACATTCTCATCCAAACTCACTGATTAAACCCATGGCTGTGTTTGGGATGTTCACGACCGCAGTGTTAACATTTGCCAGAAGTCAGCTTACAATTTACATGTTTATATAAATCTGGGATAGAAGAAAGCATTTGAACATAAAAAAATTACACACTTCAGCTTTATAGATTTTTTCATTTATTGTGTAATTTAATTGCACTGCCTTTTCAGTGTAAACATTTCACGCACAGTACAAAATCAATACAAACTAGAAAGTACAGCAGACAGTAGTTTGTATTATATGCATAAGTGATACATTTAGTGGAGGATTATTAGCTTTGGGTTTGATAGGCTATTTTCAGTACCAGTCCAACCCTAGTTAATGTTACAGCAAACACTTAACTTAGGGAAAAAAGTTCCCAAAGTTTGCACAACATAAGACTTCTGAGGTAGTTGGCTGGGAGCTATTTTCATACTTTTTGGCTTTATTCCAGCAATGCATTATGAAATAAAAGCTTTTAGATTGATGTTTACTTCAGATACCCACTGGCCCTTTATCATTTTTTTTTCCCTGAGTGGAATCAAATTCCCTTTAAGACAAGTCGGCTGCCATCTCGGTAACATCCTTTCATAACTGTTTTTTATATAATACATGTATGCTATCAACAGCTGTCTACTTGAAATAGAAAAGAATGAAGTCTCCAAAAAGTGTTTGTCAAAATCACTTTCCAGTAACATATGAATTTCATTATGCACTACTCTGTTTGTTGTTAGGATGACAAAAACTTTTAACTTTAACTTTTAAAAGTTTTTTTTTTGTCTGCTTCAGCGGTCTAACAGTGCTCATCAATGTCAAAATGATTGAGATGGCCAATCAAATCAAAATTAGAAAAAGGTAAGCTTTACTGTGCACAGAAGACAAATTTGGTGACAGAATGTGAGGTAAGATGCACACAATTAAACATTTAATATAGGCCAACTGTTTGTTAAAAGATAGACAGTGATGTAGGCAACAACTTTTTGGAATGTAACTTTTTTTTGGAATATTTGGAATTTTCTGCTTTTGAATTGTAAATAAATGGTCATTTATGTAATTCATGTAATATATAATTGAATTCTATGTGACATTT
Source organism: Labeo rohita (assembly GCF_022985175.1). Classification (NCBI taxonomy): domain Eukaryota; kingdom Metazoa; phylum Chordata; class Actinopteri; order Cypriniformes; family Cyprinidae; genus Labeo; species Labeo rohita. The sequence continues at coordinate 18,924,853 of NC_066880.1, forward strand.
TCAGCATATGGAATTTTTTTACTGTTTCCTATGTTTTTCTTTACTTCCATATATTCATTAAAATCCTTTTAATGAACTAAATTAAGTAACTGTCAGTCACAAGTAATTATATGATTATATTATACATACACTACCAATTAAAAGTTTTTGAACAGTAAAATTTTTAATGTTTTTTAAAGAAATCGCTTCTGCTCACCAAGCCTGCATTTATTTGATCCAAAATACAGCAATAATATTGTGAAATATTTGTACTATCTAAAATAACTGTATTCTATTTGAATATATTTAAAAATGTAATTTATTCCTGTCATCAAAGCTACATTTTCATCATCATTACCCCAGTCTTCATTGTCACATGATCCTTCAGAAATCATTTTAATATGCTGATTTGCTGTTCAAGAAACATGTTTTATATTATTAATTATTATCAATATTCAAAACAGTTAAGTACATTTTTGTCAGGATCCTTTGATGAACAGAAAGATCCAAAGATCAGCAGATCAAAAAAAAAAAGCTTCTGTAACATTATAAACTATACTATTCAAAAGCTTGGAGTCAGTATTTTTTAGAAATTATAGAAAGAGAGAAATTATAGAAATGAATACTTTTATTTAGCAAGGATGTTTTAAACTGATCACATGTGATGATAAAGATAATGTTACAAAAGATTTCAATTTCATCTAAATGCTGTTCTTCTGAACTTTTATTCATTCATTCATTAATTCATGTTAATATTAATTTCTATTCAAAAACACAGCCGTTTTCAACATATTATTATTATTATTATTTGTTGAACAGCAAATCAGAATATTAGAATGATTTCTGAAGGATCATGTGCCTGGAGTAATGATGCTAAAAATCCAGCTTTAAAATCAGAAATATTTCAAAATGTGCTGTTTTTGCTGTGCTTTGGATCAAATAAATGCAGGCTTGGTAAACATAAGAGACTTCTTTAAAAACATTAAAAATCTTACTGTTCAAAAACTTTTGACCTGTAGTGTATTACATTGTTTTATATTAACTATATTAAACTTACCATTTCAGCATATTGTAATAAAACAACTTCTTCAGCTATAAAACACACAGATGTTCAAGAGTGAACAACTATCAAAAAGCTAGCTCTTATAACTAAACGATGGGACTTCCATTCAGCATTGAGATTTCATTTTTTCATGAGTGGTTCAATCTCTTTCTCCTTATACTGTCTGTGGTGAAATTCATACCTCTAGTATAAATTTTACATTAGCATCTCTCATCTGTCAAACAGCTAAGCGAGCAGCACTGGAATGACTCATCAGATTAGTTTAATCAATGACAGCATGTTTGTCCAAAAATCCCGTCTAGTGTGACCAGGGAGGAGCTAATTATGGATGAAGCATGTCAGTGTTTCTGAGGAAGCGGGCCTGCAGTCAGCTTCATGGTGGATCATCACTAATGGAGGCTTCATGAGTGAGAGATAACAGGCAAACACTCATTCATCTGATTCATTTCATTCAATCTCTCTGAAACTCACAGTCATGCAGCTGTAAGAGATGTTTTTTCAGTAGTTCTCAACTGGTGGGTGTGGACAACTGGGAAAAAAAAAAAAACTATAATAAAACAGTATAAGCGTGTAATTAAACACAGTTAGGCTAACAAAATAAATACACCAAATAGGCAGTGAAAAGTAAAAAAATGTTTCAAACTGTGTTGAATAGTTTAATTTTTATATTTGTGTTGAACATAATTTAAGCGTCAAAACACAAATCAAACATTCTACCTAAAATGACTGTTTTTTTCAGAATATTACACAATGTTAGACCTATGCCTCTCATAGTAATATTAATATAATTTAATATTCGAGTAGCAGTTTTGGTACTTGAAATAACACTTGATTTTCAGTAGACATTCTGGGTCCTCAACCAAAACCAGTTAAGAACCACTGCTCAAAGTCTGTATTAGACATATGCTTATCATGTGATATTTAAAAGTAGATGTCAAACAACAGAAGCAGATGAGAACAATTGTGTTGTTGTCCCTTTTCCTCTATGTCTCGAGACAGAGGAAGATCCATTTTGGAGCATTTAATGCCTCACAGAGCAGCCTTTAAGACACGTCTGTTTGCTATTGAAATCTCCTTTATCTTTAAATAGTGCTTGAGCAATGATGCATTTAAAACAGCTCGCCTCTCCTACATTGAGTTCTTGTATCTTTTCTTTATTAAACCTTGAGGAGCCCTAGTGTGGAAGTTCTTAAAAACTATCATCCCCTCTGATCTGTCCACCCACTAATCCACTCACGCAGCCATTCATCATAGAGTTTCATTAATTCTGTTAAATAGCCGAAGTACTCCTGCGTAAGCAGATGCTTAATCTGACAAACCACATAAGAATTCCAGACCAAATTACCTGTGAGCAATCAAAGTGCTTATATATGTAGTGAATTATCTAACAAAAATCTAGCCAGTTTCCAGGGCCTCTGCCAAAAACACATGGTACAACTGAATAAGTGAAGGAAACATTGAATGTTGTTCTGCATCTGTATGGTTTTCTTTATTCTTTAGATCAAAAATAGAGATGGTAACTATGGGCCGTGAAGCCCAAAAACACACCATTTTAATAGCCCTGATCATCATTTACCTTCATTGTGTGGAAAAGAGCAGTGTGAACATTCTTCTAAACATCTGCTTTTGTGTTCAGTGGATGAAAGAAAATCATACAGGCTTGGAACGACATGAAGGTAAGTGAATGACGATAGAATTGGCTTTTATTTCTCGGCTAATATGATTAAGAGACTTAAAGCTGATTTGGCAACTTCCTCAGGCTGTACAGTAATAAAGGAAGGTCTGAGCGTATGGCATATTTGAGCACGCAGGCATGAATCAAACGAAAGAAACTTGTTCTGCTAAACCACACATGTTGCAAGAACACGTCCTTGCCTGACTCCTCCGAGAAGGCATGGAAAGCACGTAGACAAATCAGTTTGGGAAAACAATATTTACAAAATGTAATTACAAGCAAAGGCAGAGATAAGTAAAGACGTTTGAAGTTTCATTGTGACTTTGATTATGTTAGCAATGTGCTAGCTGGCAAACATATGAGATGTTGTCCTCAAAGAAGGTCGAGCAAGTCCTGGGTTTCAAACTATCAGTGAAAAAGGAGAACACAAGAGAAAAGATGATCTCAAAAGCAAGATGGGGGTGAAGTGTTTCGCTTGTGGCTGGAAGAAATGAGTGTGTCTTTGTTGGTCTGTGCTAATTATAGCAGGAACAGGCTGGGCTCAGACCTCCTCTCTCTAATAACATTTATCAGCTTCTTGTCACCAAAGACCCATTGTTCTCATCTCTGCTTAAATACTCCCCAAGAACAAACCAAGAGCATCTCTGAGCCTCTGGGACGCATTTCTGCTCCTCATACATTAGCTTTCTTAATTCTGAAAACATTACTAGAATACAGAAAAACGCATGGACGATATACATTCATTCAAGGGTATTGATCATCTCTTCGATTTCATGCTCACACACGGAAGAGCATCTCATAATAAAGTCTGTCAATGCTAAACCGTGTCTTTATGAATACAGGATGTCTGCAGTCTGAACACCAGCTTCATGGCCAATAAAGGCACTCAGCTGGCAGGACATACGGTCGACCGGCACATTAGTAATGATTCAGTCACCAAGGCCCACATCCTGTATACATTACTCTTTAACCGGTGCTATGAAAAACCATTGAGGAAACAGAGTGAATCTCAATGAGACCACTAAGACATTAAATACTAATCTGCCAGGGAAAGCATAAGCAGTGTCTGTGAAACCAATAGTTAAGGCGCATGCAGATGGAGGGGCTGCTGCTCTGAATCTGACAATGACACCAAAGATTTACTTGCTGCCATTTATAGATCCGGAAAATTACAGGGAGGCAACTATTATTTGCGCTGAGGGGTTGTCAAATCCATAAAAACAACCTCCCTCCCTTTGTAACCTACATTTCAAATGGGATATGATCCGTCCATTGTGGATCACTACGCCGACGACTATAAATCCTTTTTCAATAGCTCTGATCCGAGCATATTATCACACGATTATAATAACAGACGTACCCAAATAGAATTGAGCAGCTGAGCTAAAAGCACCACACAATGGTGTCCGTCAGAAGATTTAATAACAGGGTATAGACAACTGTACAGAAGAGGAAAAATTCCCATAAGACAATCAGACAATATTCTAAACCTGAAACACAGAAGCAGTAACCAATAAAGGTGTAAAAATCACTGATGTTGAGATTATAGATATTCACACAATCGTAATATTTAACCAAGGGAAAATTAACAACTGCATCATCATTTTCCTATTACTGTATCACTTACTTCATGGGCTTGAAGAGCGCCTGGCCATAGTTCTGGAATGTCATGATGAGCTTCAGCTGCGTGCCTCCAGATTTCATTGCTACAGAGAGAATAAGAGTGACGCTAAACTTTTCATATCAGGAAAATAACTTGAGCCTTTTTGAACCATTTAAGATAAGACTCATTATGCACGTAGCAATAACAAAGGGAAAATCCAATTAGGAAAATTCGTTTTCCTGTCATTGCAGATGGTTCTAGTCTTGTAGTGATTATTAATAGTTGAAAAACTATTGTGGACAGACACACTGTCCATTTAGGGAAGCTGATAAGACCTTTTTTTAAAAAGTGTGTTGTAATGAATATGCAGACAATCACAAACAGATGAAGAAAAACAAGGAGACACCGCCTCGAGTCACTTAAGAGGCTTACTGTGCCGTACCAGTTTTTTAAAGATCGCTATCACTGCAGATTAGCATGCAACTTCCTTCTAGAGTCCTTAGAAACACTAAACAGTATATTAAGAAGAAATAAATGTACAGTCAACCGGTCAGCATAAATCAAACCCAGAGGGGTCTTGGATCATGCTAAATTGGTTTATTTTGTGATAATGACTGGGTTGCTGTACATCATCTCACTTATTATTAAATACTGATTTGAGGAATTATTTCATCATCTGAGAGCTAAGGTTGATTAGTCGGCAGGGACACTGGTCGAAACTACAGTTCAGTCGTCATTATACAAAAATATTAAGACTGCGGAATACAGCGATTGTCCAATCAGAATCAGGTATTCAGGAGAGTCATGTAATAAGCTGAGATATTGACCTTGGGGCTTCCCATAAATGCAGCCCATCAAGCCCAAGCCTACTTGACGATATGCATGCTTGGCAGGAGATACTTTTCCACAGCATGGCGTTTGATTAAGTCTAAATTGCACGCTCTTCACATTCATTTACCCTGCTGGAATCCACTACTAGTGAATCTCGGTCCAATTTTATTGATGCATCCACAGCCAGAGTGCAGGAAGAGTCTAGCCATTATCTTGGAGAAACTTCATTCAGCAAATCTATTTAAATCCTTTAGGAAGAGCAGCACTAAAAGATGATGCTGCTGCACTCAAATAACGCAACAGTATTACTGCAAGCAATCCTAAAATCACCCTCCTGTTTAACATTAAATTGTGTAATCTGAAATATTGTCTTACCGACACTGGTAATTCTCTGCGACACCAGATCCTTCAGCATTGCATCTATGACCGGGTTGTGCCTGGAGTAAAGCTCATATCGGTTGATCCCAATGTGGAAGCGAAGCCAGTTTGGGTAGGAGTCTGAGGACATCTCGCCCGTAGGAGCATAATCCCCGTCTTTACCTTCCCCATTCCTACGGAAAGACAACATGTCCCAAATGCAACGAATGTTGTGCTATTTTTCATAAGCAAATCACAGAGATGACTCATATGCTGTTCTGAACCCCATGAGGTGTTTTATTTACATTCTCAAGAACAAATGCATAATGAATAAAAAACTGATAATAATGCTTGTAATAATTATAATAATAAATATTATCACACTTTTCACACACAATCAATATTATTTGGGGAAAACATGATTATTTGTAGGCTTAATTAGGAGTGTGATAGAAAGAAAAAACTGACGTTCTCAACCTACCACTCTGGGTTTTCTGCAGCTTTAGGGTCAAATCTTATATCAGTGTTGACATTGAATAAAGTGTCTTCATCAGTTAAAGGAGGCAACGGCCTGGTGTATAAAGGATGCTCAAATAGCGCGGAGAGCCTCGAACCCTTGAGAACTGCGTTCTTCAAGGTAGAGTCCCGTGTTGCGTGCCTCTTCTCGTCACCTGTCAACTGCTCAAATCTTTTCAAAGCCTCGGCTCTCTCCCCAGCGGAGATCTTTTCCAGCGAGTGAGAGGACAGGTTTGAGTTGGGCTCGTTGCTGAAGTCTTGAAGTATTCTGAGTGTGTGTTTATTAGGCCAGCCGGACTCTGATCCCGGCTTGGCTCGATGCTTAGCCCAGTTCTGCGGCTCTTCGCTGGGTGTGTGTGAGCAAGAGCACGCGCTACTGCTCCGTCTCTCCAGCTTCGGTAACAAGTCTATCATAATGTGCATCGAGCAGGCTATAAGGAACACCATCAGAATCAAGACGCGGAATTTTCTAAAGAGGATCATCTTCAGGGTCTCCTGTTCGAGAAAAGACTTGTTTGGAATGGCAGGGATAAAAGTGAGCAAGCGCACTACATCGCCAACAGTACATAAAACACGGGCTCCCAATTTTATGAGAAGAACACATGGAACGTTTTCGTTTTCATTTGCCAGTTTAAGGGCAGAAAGGAGGATTTATTTAGCAAAGCGCTCATCCACATCCATGCGAAACAATAATCCAGTTATTTACGTGCGCTTGCGATTAAATTCCTCCCGTGCGGACGCGACAACAATCTCCGACACAGTCACTCATAGTCTGTTTTAACATTTAATAGCTGCAAATATTTGCGAAATATTATTAAGTCAAGCCTCGTCGGATAAATCATCCACAAAAGTGCGTGTTCGCGATGCCGCGGTCCATCTCACATCTGTCGCTATTCGTACAACGCACCAGATCGCTTTCACAGCTGCACAAGTTCATTCGCTCTTCTTATCCGGTACAAATCGAGGCTGTTCAGTCGTTGAAAGCGATGAGACGCATGGCAGCCCTGGCAGGTTTCGAGAAAGTGTGGCATCGCACCTCCTTCCGTCGACAAATGCAATCTTTGGAAAAAAGTTTCAACGTTTCTTGCTGAACATCCAGCTCATGCGAAGGTGATGCTTGCCCGTTGACAGGCGCTTGAGGAAATACCTCTGTCGGATGTTCAGGGTGGGTGTGTTAAATATCATGATGCTCAAGCCCCTCGCACATTGAGGATTGGCTGAGCTTGAAAACAGCAGGACAGACAGCCCAGGCTCGCTTCTTCCTGTAGCGTCAAATTGTGCAAGAAGAGGGCGTCTGAACACACACTACTACCCGTTATTGTCTGAAATGACTTTTTAAGATGTACTTAACACGCACGCCCTAACCACTCTACCACCTATTTTGGTGGAAAATTTTGGACTGTTTCTCCATGTCGCATGGAGCAGCTGACAAGACATACTGCAAGAGTAAATCATATAAGATGAGGTAAAATTATAGCCTGTGCTTAAATAGTGTCATCGGGTTCATCTTTGTGTATGCTGTACTAAAACACACTCATAAAAATAAAGACTCCAAAGGGGCTTTTGTGCACTGATGCCATAGAAGAACTATTTTTGGTTCCCCAAAGAGCCTTTTAGTAAACAGTTCTTAAATTAACCATTTTGAAGAACATTTTAAAAATCTAATAACCTTTTTCCACTATAAAGAACCTTTTCTGCATTTGAAAGATTCCAAGTATGTTCAAGGTTCAATGCCAATAAAGAACCTTACCTTTATTTTTAAAAGTGCATGTTAAGAAAGAAAAATCACTCATTGAAGTGATTGTTCACCTGAGAATGAAAATTGTCTTATTGTTTACTCTTGTGTCAATCTAAACTCACATGACTGCTGTGAAACACAAAAGAGGCGGATGACTAATTTACGAGCAAATTATTCAGACATGGACTTGTGAAATGAATCACAGGATTCATTGATGTCAAGTTGTTGTTGTTTTTTTCAATCCAAAGCGATTGCGTAACTTTAGAAGACTTGGAATATATTGCATAAGTTGTGTGGAAGTTATGAAACTTTTACAGTGTTTGTGCATCCTGATGACACTTTTTTTATTATTATTTTTGGCTGGGTGACATTGGTTTGACTCCAAGTCAAACTCACAGAAATAATATTCAAGGGCCTCCAAAGATATATCTGTTACTTCTGCTGTAATAACAAAGCATTTAACACAAATTTTATTTAGAGTTTATTAAAAGGATTAAAAATCCTTTTATTTCAATTATTCTATGATTCCGGTGTTTATACTTTATACACAGTTTTTCTAGTCTTTTAGTCTATTAGTCTTTTGTGACTTTATATATGTGACCCTGGACCACAAATTTTTTATTTTTCTTTTATGCCAAAAATCATTAGTATATTAGGTTAAGATCATGTTCCATGAAGATATTTCATAAATTTCCATCGTAAATATATCAAAACATAACTTTTGATTAGTATTATGGATTGCTAAGAATTTCATTTGGACAAGTTTAAAGGTGATTTTCTCAATATTTAAATTTTTTTGCACCCTCAAAATCCAGATTTTCTAATACTTGTATCTCTGCCAAATATTGTCCTAACAAACCACATGTCAATGTCAATGTAAAACTTATTTAGTTGGCTTTGATGTATAAATTATGTATAAAAATAAAAACCAGTCATAAGGGTCAATTTTTCAAAATTGAGATATATACATCGTCTGAAAGCTGAATAAATAAGCTTTCAATTGAGGTATGGATTGTTAGGATAGGACAATATTTGGTCAAGATACAACTATTTTAAAACCTGGAATCTGAGGGTGCAAACAAATCAAAATATTGAGAAAATTGCCTTTAAAGTTGTCCAAATAAAGTTCTTAACAATGTATATTACTAATCAAAAATTAAGTTTTCATATATTTACAGTAGGAATTTTACAAAATATCTTCATGGAACATGATCTTTATTTAATTTCCTAATGATTTTTGTCATAAAAGAAAAATCAATCATTTTGACCCATACAATGTATTTTTGGCTATTGCTACAAATATACCCCAGCGACTTAAGACTGGTTTTGTGGTCCAGGGCCACATATATGACTGGGGACCTCTTTAGTCCAAATGACCAAAAAAAAGAGAGTGAATTCTACAATTAGCTATTTAAATAATGTGTAAGGCAGACACAAACCTAGGCATAATAACAAAACAATATAGAACAGAACAATCCAGATAATGACATAAAATATGCCATTAAAAATCACTTTGATCTGATTTGAAATGAACATGTGTCTCTTAATACAAAGGACAGGTTCAGGATATCACAGAGAAATGCAGACAGAGCTAATTACTTAATTATAAGTTTTTAGGTCAAATGTCACATTTCAGACAATAGAACTGTCAGAGATGACAATGAAAGGCTGATTGTCTGTGGAAGGAGTTTTCCTTAAATTCCCTGCGGTATGTGGTGACAATACACCAAAAACAAAGCACTGTCTGTTGTTTGGATTCCTGTCTGAGGAAAAAGCTACTTAATGATCACTGATTTCAAACAAGGTTCTGTTTTTTCCTCTAGTCACATTATTGCATTTTCCCTGATAAGAACCTGAGCTCTAACTTTTGTCGTTCTAGGAACCATAACAGTTAGCTTCCTGTGGGGTCTGGCCTAACATAGCCATAACTCTCACCGTAACAATAACTCACCCGTGTCCTTCGCCTGTGTGTCGTATCTAAAGCTAGGTGTCAAAAATGACTACAAGACAAGCCATTTAAACCAGAATGCACAGCTCTGTCAACACTAGGTCCGTCTTGGGCGCATCTCTCGCTGTCGGGCAGGCTAGCAGAATGGCACTGACTAGAGAGCTCTACAGATGGCAAAGGCAACACCGAGGATTTGTTCTTTTCAAAGCGCTGACTACAGCAGAGGCTGTAAATAAGCCTGAATAGATTTATGACCAGTCCTGTATGTCTCTGCGAGGTATCAGGGTGGACCATTAGATACAGTTCTGTGGACAGAGATAGGGGATTATGCTGAAGATAGAGATACAGATACAGATAGGGTGAGGGCATGAAAGCATTGGCTGACATGTCTATTCATTATTTAGCTTGAGATTTATGCTACAATTTGCTCGGATGGAGAGTGAGAGCGTGGGTTTGATGGAAGTTGAAATTAATTTGGAGTAGTCAATATGCTTTAAATGACACCTATGTGATCAGAAGAGAATAGTGAGAAGGTGGAACAGGATTGATTTCATCTGTACATTAACATTAATGTAACTGTAAGTGCTCACTCAGTGCTCACTTTTTTTATGGCCTTACAAAACTTTCCAACAGCATAATTGCTTCTTATGCATTCATTTGTTATTCATGTTGTGAGGCATGTTGTGTTGTATACATCCAAAAGGCATATTTAAATGTATAAAAGCACAACTTGATAATGAATTGTAAGATGGATCACAGTACTTTGTACATTTTAAGTAATTCTGCCACTTTTGCATTTTGTTGAAGAGACACATAGAATTAACGTAATTTATGCACATTGTCACGTTTTGTTTTTAGAGGAGTAAACCCATGAAGCTAAGGTAGCAAGGACTGAACTGATACAAAAAATACATGACATAAACATAAACAAAAAGCCATCAATGTTGTAATGACTCAGAATGATGTAGAATTCAAATAAAAAAGTCAGTTTTAATTAAAAAGTCTAATACTATATGTTCCCAAAAAATAAGTAAATAATACATTTTTTAACAATAAATTAAAACAACTAATAAAGTAAAATAATATATAATGGTTTAGGATCTTTTAAAGAAGGGGAAACAAGTTATTCATATATGTTATGCCCAAAGTTATGAATAAGACAGATTTAAGGTGTTAATTAAAACTTGCATCAGTGCATCTGTAAATTAAACACCTTGGAATGTGTGGATTATGTGTTTTTAGTAATCTAAATAAATTACAAGAACTATATTTCAAAACATTATTTTATAAAGTGCAGAGATTTGTGATTCTTTTTTTCTGTTCTGTTATTTATTTATTTTACTACAAACTGTGCAAGCATGTTAGCACAACTTAAATACATATAGAAAAGCATAAACCGTAAAATCTAAGTATGTTTAGATTTCACACTGATTTACTGAGCACTCCAGTTAAATTAGAAAGAAGAAAAAAAATATACAGGTCATTTTCGCTTAACATTCATATGCACAGTAAACAAACAGAGTCTTATGATAGCTAGGAATACGGTGATTTTCATGATAGCAGAAGAGGTAAACAGTGTACTCATGAAGAGATTGTACTCTGGTGCCAGCAGATATGTGGTAACACACAAGACTAAAATAAGCCAGAGCAGTAACATTATGAAAGATGTGCCTGTCCCTGCACTCTCACATTGCCCCCCACTCTGCTTCTCTTCTGTCTTCACCTTTTTTATTTATAGCAACATTTTGCAACTACACCTCTTTGGTCTATATGTTTGTTTAAGTGAGCGTCGAGAAGTGAGAGGTCACATAACCGAAGCCTGCAATGTTTATGTCTTGAGTGGATGAACCAGAAAAATAAGTTGCACACTACAAGCCCCATATAACACTATAATTAGCTCTGCGCGGACGGTTTTAATGAGTGTGAGGTTTGACAGTGAAGATTTCTAGCTCAAATGATTTCGTTAGGCTTGTGTTTATTCCAGTGTGTGGGTTTTAATGTGTGTCCCTAAGGATGGCTGGTCAGCACTGATTATAGTAACAACCCCCTTGCCCTGTCCAAATAACAGTCATCTGTGCCACACTGTTTGTTATTTTGCTCAAGTACTATATATATATTCAAGCTGCAAATGACAGCCAAAGAATCTTGGATTGTTGTCATAGACTAGAATCACTAAGTGAAGGAACTCAGCTGGATGATTTGAATAAACGTAGGACTTATTTGCTCATGATTCCGACTGTACAGTCGAGATTAAGAATATTACTGTTGCGTCTGAGAATTCATTTGCATATCTCATGGTAATTTGAAGGGGGTTGTTGTCATTAGCACATAAATTAACAAATCCTACTTGTGCGAACATGATCGCACACGTCTGCTTAGGTTGGACTGGTAAGATCTGCCTCACCTTCAGCTAATCATTCTGTTAAAGATTCATATTATTCAGTGGAATTATTTGATGTGCCAGTGCAGATGATTAGAGTGCAGAATTTCCTGTCTGAATGTGGCCGCAGCGTGTGGGCCACTCACCTTCTTATCCGCCACCACCTGCTATTTTAACCTTGTGATGAGTCAGTAATCACCAATGGTCAGAAGGTTGCTCCCTTGAGTCTACAGCCAGCACTTTCCACGAATAGAGTACAAAAGAGGGCCTGAAACTGAAGGAAAAATGACGTAATTACAGTAACAGTAACAGGGTTGCAAATTTATAGCCTTAATTAAACTGTCACTCAATGGGCAATTGCTAGTTTGGGACCAAATGTTGGTCTGTAGTTATAAATAGGGGCGTAGGTTCTGGGTATGAAGGGTATGCATGTGCGTATGGGCCCGGTCTGACTGGAGGCCCACCAAGGGGGACCTTTAAATTTAAACGAGGGAAGGTATTTTTAATTTGTGACTATCAATCAATCAATCTGTCTATAAAATATATTTAAATTAGAGGGGTCCAATTATGCTCTTTTTCAAAGTCTTCGAAAAACGCTTTTTTTTTTTTTTTTTTACATAATTTACATTATTACAATACCTTTCTCCCAGGCTGGCACAAATAGCTTGATTAGTTCCAGGTTTAATGAAGGCCAGCCTTCCGAAAAAAGGAAATGTGTTATGATTGGTTAGCTATTCAGTGCGTTGCGATTGGCCAACAGCGTAGACGGTGTTTCAGTACTGCTGCGCCCCTTGTTAAAGCAGTTAGCGCAAGCTAGATTAATAGGCATTAATACAGCTATGAATGTTTTGTTCTTGAACATACCTATAATGTTTAATACTTGTATTTTCATACTTTATTAATGATCAATTAATCATTTCTAAATTATTACGTTATTTACAAACCAGTTATTTAGGAGTTGTCAGTGGTTCATAAGATCATTTAGAAAGTGAAGAAAACAGATATTCCTGCTGTAATTCATGATTAAGTCAGGTAGTTATAAAAATGTAATAGTTGCCAATCATCTATTTTTGTGAGCTCATCTAAAGTGAGGACTTATTTAAGTATTTACAAAGGAGATTTAAAGGCTCATTTATCTCCCAAAGAGAAAAGTTAAACAAACACTTGATAAAAAATGAAAAATAAACCTTGAAATAAATATTTGTTGTGTTTGTTTATTTTTTTTCTGTTAGGAAGATAACTGAGCCTTTAAATCTCCTTTGTAAGAGATATGCTTATAAATCAAGAACAAGTCATTTATAGCTGTATTTATAAACTACTTACTAATGACTATTAATGTTGGGACAATGCTTTATGAAGGATGAACTGACTATTTGCTAATGCTTAACTAATCATTCATAGTGTGCAGTTATTATAAAGTGTTGCCGTAATTTAGTAAATATGGTAGCGTTTTAGTGCCAGCGTAATATTTTTTAATAAAGTCATCATTACCAAAATAGAGTTGTGTTTGTCATGCTACGGTGTAGAGCAATCACGCACAAAGAAGATAATGAAGGCAAATAGTCTTTAATAATCCGCATACAGGCAAATCCACAGGCAGATAAGTGACACACGTAGTACATTGACATATAATACTTGACCCAAAAAGTGAAAGTAATACGACGTGTTTTCCCTGTGATTTATTTTCTGTTTTGAAAGTTTTTCTTTTTCTATTATGGAGCGCACCGTGGGATTCACCACTCCGTCTCAGAGGAGTCAGGATCTGGAGGATTTCGCAAGGGACTTTAGCTGTCTCACGGGCACCAGCACCTTCGACGAATCAGGGCTAATTCCCATCACCCCGTTGACCTCCCAGACACCACGGGACTGAATTGGATCATCCAGCGCCCGGAGAGCATCCAGCCCCGATTCATAGCTCGACACAGCTCGACCAAGAGTCTAGCCCACCATCAGACGGAGAGCCAAAGCCCACCACAACCATCACCAGAGAGAGCGACAGAGCTGAGGATTGCCCCAGAGCTAGAGCCTAACCCGTCTGACCAGGTGCAAGAGGTGGCTACTGAGCACGCATCTTGCTAGATTTGAGCCATGAGTTTGAATTGTTTAAATCAAGACAACACAAGAATCATTCAGTTTCAACTCAGTTTATTGCATTTGATTGAATATCATTTAATGAACTTTTTGGTCATTTATTTTTCTCATTACTTTGAATATGTATTTCATTTCTGTCTACTGATAAATATGGTTTATAGCAGGTGTTATCAGTGATTAACAACTATTACTACTGAAGGGTGGGGTCGGGTGAGGTTGCTATAAACCATTAAAAGCTCATTTGATTATAGAGAATAACCACCACACCCTTCTGTTGTCAATCACTGTGTCACACCCCCCCACCACCACACACAACACACTACACCACACTAGTCATTTACGACTCTACACGGCCCCCCCTGCACACCTACAACCCGCCATAGCCTGGCAGGGGGGGCCACTTTACCAACTTCACATGCTTTTACATACCACAGGGGGTCTGCATGTGAAGCTGCGGAACAGGTACATCATCTGCTGAACCTCAGCTTTGAACTTACCAAGATTCTATTTAGAACTCTTTCCAGATTGCTTTAAAGGCTCTTTATGGCATCATATTAAGTCGTCTAAGTAGGCAGTTTTTTTTTTTGTTTGTTTGTTTGTTTTTAAATAAATACGTAATGTCTGCAATTTAATGGACTTCATATCAGGCCATAAATACCAAGAACACTTGCACACATATAAAAATATATATGGTGGGTTCTCAGGAGTTTAATTTTATTCCCATTTTTAGACATTTATTTGTGTCACATTAAATTTTTTTTTCTTTCATGTTTTCTCGAATGCCATTTATTCATACTGTAGTTTTTATTATTTTACTCTTTGTTCTTCAAACTTTCAATTAACTATAGAATGTTTAAAATTATGATCTAAACAAAGAATAAAATTAACAATTTCTGTAAGTATAATAAATATGGCAGCGTTTTAGCCATAATATTTTTAGAATAAAGTCCATATTGCATGAATAAAGTTAATCAATTACTCCACCTACTCCAAAAAATTTATAAAAATAATGAAACAATTTTGGCAAAGTTATATTGTTGACCTTTCTGAGGTAAATGTTATGTTATGGCTGTTATGATTATTCATAAGCTGTTTTCTTGAAGATTTTCAAAACACTGATTAATCGATTACATGAGACATTCGTTTTATTAAGTTGTTTGATTTTTTTCAAAATGTCTTCTAATATTCATTCATGTTTATTTCATGCTGTAACTAGTCGAAAAGAGGAAAAAGATTATTGATTCACATGCTGCTTGAACTGAGGCGAATACAGTGATTTACACAATATTTACACAAGATACACAAGATTTGTGTTATATTAAAAGTAACAAAGCGCTTATTGCGATTTATTATTTGAATATGATTCAGTTTTTCGAAAATGTCCTTGAGATGCACCACAGCTATTTGAATGTTTTTTGTTTTTTTTTTTTTTTAAACTGTGAGGTTGGTAACTAGCTAGTTGAAATAACTTTATCACAATGATCACAACTAGCTTCAGCGACACCTGCACTGTTTTAATCCTCTTTCTTTCATTTTTTAGTTTTTTCGCTTTTATCTAAAGACTATCGTAAGTAGCTATTATTTTCATTGAGAATACAATACAGGAAGGCTTAAATTAATCACCAAGGACATTGTGGATGAATTTAGGGGAAATGGAGAAAAGTCAAGTGAGTCATGTCACGATATGATTGGATATGACTGATTATGACGTAATCACGTTTGTGATAAATCATGTGAAAACTTTTATTTTGTGCACGATCCACGTTTGCAAATCAGTCTGAATGAACAATATAACAGCATTAATGGAAAGACTAATAAAAAAGTAATGAAAAAAGTAAAAAGTAGTGAGCAATCAGCTAGTTGAAATTAGGCTACATTTTGGTGTCTGTGACCAATATTTATGGATTTGATGACTGAAGATCTGAAAATTGGTTTATTATGTTTATTATGAAAAAGAACAGCTGAACATCATTTCATGAATACAATATATAATTGCTTATATCAAATATATAGTTTGAATTGTTATTGCCTTGAGTTATTGTTTTGTAATAATTGTAAAATGCTTGTACATATACAAATCCGTGTATATATATATATATATACACGGATACACACACAGAATATAATTAGACACCAATGTGTACTCTATTCATACCATATAATTCATATGGATTAATGTCAGTCTGTCTATTCTTCTGTCATCTCCAAACTCCTAGAAGTCGAACTTATTGAGAAATAATTCATTTAAAATGTGTGGTGTATAATATTAATCACAACTTGACTTTCATTTCTGACTCCCCTCATTAATATTTTGTCAGGCTTTGAATGTACAGCTGTATTGATGTATAGCCATTATAATTAACTGTATGAACTCAAAGTTTTTCCCAAACTTTCCAAAAGAAACTTTCTCTCTGCTGTCTTGACTGTTTCCTTCTCTCCACAATCGTACCACTCACAGCTCCCCTACATGGCAATTATGTGAGTGCTGACTCGGCAGGTTATCTTCTAGCAGTTATAAGTTACTAGACACTTGGCTGTGGCAGGTAGCAGTGCTTGCTAAGACCTTTATTACCAGGGCTGTCTCCCTGCAAAATGTCACCATGGTGTATTGTTAGGAGGCTAGATTCAAACACCTGCATAAACATGAGGTTACAGAGCACTGGCAGAGCTGTTCAGCCTGAGTTAGGCCAAGGAAGCTGTCGGGTCATGGTGACTTAACTCATAGTTGAGTTATTTAGTACATCACTACATGAAGTGCATCACCGTATGGCAGACCCAGCAACAGAAAACCACTGAAACTCTCACACCCTCAGCGTGCAGCTGCCGTCGCTAAAACGGCTGTGCTCGGCAGATCTTGATTACCTTTTTCCTTGCTTTAGCATTATTTTTAACATATTTCACAGCACGTACTTCATCATTTCATAAAAAAGACTGTGTGTATATTTATTTAGCTCTCTATACACAGTGAGTCTGTTATTAGCGTTGTTTAAATGGGTGTGAAATATCTTGCTTCAGAGAAGCTACAGTAGACGTTTTGAGGAACTAAACGGGATCCTAATAGTCTTGCACATATTTAAGTGGTTTTGTGCCTTTGCCAATTACCAGCTTAAAAATAGTTTCTTGTAGAAGTCTGAAGACAAAAAGCTAATTCTGGCCCTGTGAGGTCTGAGAGTGGGCTGGAAGTCTAACGTGAGTGCCGTATCTGTTATCAGTCTCACAAAGAGGCAGTGTGTGAAGGGTCTGAAAATCATTCAGAGCGCAATGAAAGTAGTACATAAATGCATTAATGTTACATATATGCTTTACTGTAATGGGCAGGTCCTGTCATGACAGATGAGACAGAGCTAGATTTCATGAAGGTTGAGCTTTCCTTCGGTGTAACATAGACTGACCTCTCTGTTGAAGTGTGAGGGACTTTCCCTGAGGGCAAACAGGAGCATTGCTAGTCTCCAACAGAACAAAAGCTTTATTGAAGAGCGATTGTGATTCTGTGTCCTCACGTTGCCTTATCAAGTGTCACGAGAACCCAATGTCATCTTGTGTCCTTTTGCTTTGCCGCTGCTGACTTAAGGATTAAAACACATTTGTATTAGAAAAAAAGATCTATTGTAAATATTGAATAGAATATTACATAAATGTGACATCTAATATTATATAAAATATAGACAAAAAACGACTGAATCCATCCTAAAAATGTGTCCTTTTGTGTTTCACAGAAGAAAGAAAGTCATACGTGTAATCAATTCCTTTAAAAATTGAGAGGCTTCTCGAGAACAAAGCATGAACATTTTTTAGAGACCTGCTGTTTGGAAGATTTTTCAGTCCAGATTTTTAATGACCACATGATCAGGATTTGTCAGAACAAAATGCACAGTAGTCAACATTTGAAGTGGATCAAAAAACGTTTATCAAAGTTGTCCTAAGGCAAGAACGGGTATTGTTTTGGTTTTAGAATAACTTTGATGAAAGGTTTTGATCCACTTCAAATGTTGACTACTGTATACTCAATTTTTTTAAGTATTGATTTTATATTAACACTTGTCAACACAGAAGATGATTCATATATTTATTTAGTTAAGGAGACTTAGTAATTATTTAATCATCTAAAATATGAGATCTTGACCTTCAGTTCTGAACTGTTTGCATACAACATGATGAATGATGTCCTCTATACAGAAAAAAGACTGAAGCTGACATGCATGTACAAAATTGTGCAACAACAATATCACAAGAGCAAAAGAGTGAAAACAGCATGACTACTTACTTATTCATTTATTTACTTACTTACTTACTGACCTACCTTCGTTGACTCCCTGAGGAGAAATTTGCCTTGGCCACTTAGGAGAACACAGTTGACTATAGCAACCAAACAGATATCTATTGAAGCCCGTTTCCACCACCAAATAAAAAATAATTGTGACTTTTTATCTCACAATTCTGACTTTTTTTAGAATTACATGATGTCATGAACTCACAATTGCAAGGAAAAGAAGTGTGAGATAAAAAGTCACAATTACCTTTTTTATTAGGGCCTGAGCACCGGTGGTGTGATGACCCTATTTGAATTGCTCAGATTCTTCTTCTTCTTCTAAATGAATTGCTTTTTTGAGGGCCTAAACATGCTCGAAAATTCAACTTTGAAAGTGGTGAAAATGTATATCTGATATGGGTTTCAGAAGTGGGTGTGGCAAAACAGCTTGATAGCAGCACCTATAAAATTTCAAACAAGTGCCCCTTGAACTGTTTCACATACATGTACAAAATTCGGTAGACACATGTAACACACCAGTACCTACAAAAAAGTCCCGCAGTACAAAGTCCGAAACCCAAATGGAAGTATGTTATTTTTTTATTTATATTATTTTTTTCAGGCATTGTCTCACCCCCTTGTCATCCACGATGTTCATGTCTTTCTTTCTTCAGTCGTAAAGAAAACATGTTTTTGGAGGAAAACAATTCAGCATTTTTCCCCATATAATGAACTCTGTGTAATCTGGCTCAAGACAGTTGAAAAACTTCCTCATTTTCTCCCTCATTTCAAAATCATCATTGCAGAAGTTCCAACCCAGTCTTTGCAAAGTGAAATGTTTTCCTCAAAAAACATAATTTCTTTACGACTGAAGAAAGAAAAGACATGAATATCGTGGATGACAAGGGGTGAGTAAATTATTTGTAAATTGTTGTTCTGTAAGTGGAGTTCTCCTTTAAACAGCGAACCCGAAAAACATTGCACACTACGTGCTACCAAGAACCAGCCTTTTGTGTTGAAGTTAACCCCTCTATTCTTTATTTCAAGTTATACATCTAATGAAACCCAATACTCTTCTGTTTCTGTAGAGAACATGGAACAAAGGAAAGGAGCAATTTACCTCATGCCTGTGTATGCGAATTGAGCACCTTTCCTCGTCAATGAAAGGACGATGCAAATTGTTAAGAGCAAAAAGGTCACGCCGTCTGCGGCAGCAATCTGAGAGCGGAATTTTCCAGGAGAAATCCAATTAGGACATTACCTCATGTGGCAGCCGGAAAAAAACGTCCCAACATCTCCACCTTTGTTCAACAAGACCTTTAACTTTAGTCAGGCATGTTGCTGCAGCACCTCCTGTGCTCTTCACCTGCAAAGGTGTGCTTTGTCAGGGGGTCAGGGTATATCAAACATCCAATTAGAGCGTTGTAACAGATACCCACACACACATACACACATTGGTCTCTTCTCATTACATGTGGGAGCTGAACCTCTGTCTGTTAGTTCTGGCCCTGCAGGCTCACTTTCCCTCTACAATATTAGATCAGCCATCAGGAGAATGCAGCATGGGTCCTTCAACACGTTCACAGGCAAATGCCATGGAGCTCATTTCAGAGAAATATATGTAAGATGAAAACACAGAATAATGGCTTCCAGCATACATTTTCGTTTTCCACACCTCCATAAAATGCCTGAAATGTGAATGCACTTGTAAAAGCTAATAAACATATTCAAGGTTAGTGTGCACTTTAGGGCTAGTTTTGAGTTATGACATCATTAAATGTTCTGTTTGTTTCAACTTACTAATGAAACTGCTACAGTTAGACGCAAGATGTCCACTGAAATAGTGTCCAAAGGATTGATTTTTATTAAATCTAACAGAAAATTATTTTTTATTTTTGTTCTTTGAAAATCACATTAAAATAGACTTATTTTTGCTACTGCTCAAGTGCCTTTTATGCATAGATCTAATCAGATAATCTTAAAAATATATACATCTATAATAAAAAAAATATTAATTAATTCGTTTAAATTATAAAATGATCTTAGGAGTTAATCAAACATACCATTCCAGTATTTATTAAATAAAAATGCTTTATATTCAGTTTTCACTCAGTTGTGGCATCATTTCTACCACATCAAATAATTTTTCTTCATAAGGTTTTTTTCATACTGATTTACCAAGGACACAACAGTGTCAGTGAAGAGCTTGAGATGAGTTATTAAACTGACATATTATGAAATGAAAATATGTATAATTTCCAATAACGTTTGTCAAAAATGTAAATAAATTAGTGCTGTCAAATGATTAATCATGATTAATCAAAGTTTTTATTTATACTGTGTATATTTATTATGTATATATAAATACACACACATACAGTATATTGAAAATATTTATATGTCAGTTTAGGGCGTTAACTTAATTAATTAATTATGAAAAATTAACGCGATTCAAATATTTGAATGCAGTTAACGCACTGGCCCCGCCCTCAGACCTGTAGGTCATCTTATATTTCATACAGCTGACAAATATGATGCAGGGCAAGAACTCCACAAATGCAGTTATGCCCTAAAATGAAAGATATTGGTGCAAAAATGCCCCTGTATGTGTTTTGTCTCATATTTATATATATCAAATATCACAGGATATCACACTGACAGCAAGCCATGACACCAGTGCTGATTTTGTCCCAGTTTATCACAAACTTAAATGTGATTTTATACAACAGTTCCGTAATTAAGAAGTTTGTATTGTGCTATATTTTAAACACAATATTATGTGATTTTGCTCAATTTTGCAGAGAACATTTTACCTTTGAAGCCATAGCAGAATTGTTGCGCATCTCAGAGCAACACAGCGCTGTTTCGTTTCTGAATGAATCCGCGTTTTGAAGGAACTGTGTGAATCAGTTATTAAGAGAGCCATTTACTCCATTCCTGAACGAATCAGCCGAACGAATCGAAGACATTTACCGCCACATGCTGGCAAATTTAGTTTTTTTTATTTAGAGTATCATTTCATTCATGATTTCATTCAAAAATAAATAAAATAATGAATAATAATAATATGGATAGTTCACCAAAAAAAAAAAAAAAAAAAAAAAAAAAAACAGTTCTGTCATAATTTACTCACCCTCATGTCATTTCAAACCTTTCTTTTGTGGAACATAAAAAAAAAAATATTTGATGTGTGATTAATTAATCGAAACATCATGTAATTAATTAGATTAAAAATTAGATTAACAATTTTAATCGACTGACAGCCCTAGAATTTACATGTATATATTTATACTCATATAACTCATATATTATTATACACTGAACAAAATTATAAACGCAATATTGAGCTGAACTCAAAGATCTAAGACTTTTTCTATGTACACAAAAGGCCTGTTTCTCTCAAAAATTATTCACAAATCTGTCTAAATCTGTGTTAGTGAGCACTTCTCCTTTGCCGAGATAATCCATCCACCTCACAGGTGTGGCATATCAAGATGCTGATTAGACAGCATGATTATTGCACAGGTGTGCCTTAGGCTGGTCACAATAAAAGGCCACTCTAAAATGTGTTTTATCACACTGCACAATGCCACAGATGTCAAGTTTTGAGGGAGCCTGCAACTGGCATCCTGACTGTAGGAATGTCCACCAGAGCTGTTGCCTGTGAATTGAATGTTCATTTCACTACCATAAGCCGTCTCCAAAGGCGTTTATAATTTTGGTCAGTGTATATAAATATTTTTTTAATATTGTGGAGTGTTGTAGGGAGGACGCGGGAGACAAAGGAAAATAAACTTTAACAGACTTTAATAAAATAAACGACGGGGGAACAAACTAAGGAGCAGGCAAACACAAGAACAACCTAGTAACAAAGTAGACAGAACGATGAGCTCATAGAAAACAGGAACTTAAATAGACTTGATAATTAGGAAAAGGTGGAGGAGTAATCAATTAACTAATCAAGAAAAGGAAAATTACCAAATAAGGAAACAGGAACGAAGGCTGGGGAAAAAACACGGAACACAAAGTCCAGAATCCTGACAAATATATAAACATAAGATATATTTCTTAAATATATACATGCATGTGTGTATTCATATATACATAATAAATATAAACAGTACACACATATATTATGTAAACAAAAACTTTTATTTTGGATGCGAAATCGCAATTAATCGTTTGACAGCACTAAAATAAATAAATAAATAAATGTGGGGAAATAATGTTATTATATATTTAAGATCCATAAAAAAAATCCATTTATTCGTTGCAAGACAAAAGACACTGGCCATTTTATTACAAAAATGTTAGAAATGTAATTTCAAATCATTCAATATAGTCTTAATCACATAAGATGTGATGGAAACGATACTTTGGAGAGAATTTTATTACTTAAAAGAATAAAAACGACAGAATTCTGTCAAAATAAACTAGTGAGAGTAAGTTTTTTGAGAGAGTTTACACATGACAAATGCCAATAATTGAAGAAAGGCCTTGAAGATATCCCTGTTGTGTATGCATCAGATATTATGCACATTATTTATCTTTCCCTTCCTGGTCCCAGGTTGCTTTGAGTCACGAAGATGTTCCCTAGCCTTTCTCCACCTGACCTAGAGTAGCTCCCAAACAGTAATTGTCTACATCAATAAAGCTTTCATATTGCATCCAATTCTCCCCGTTACACTGTACCACTGGGTGGAGGACATCATAATTTCATTGAAAGGAAAATGGGGCAGAGGCTGAAATAATATCTATATTACTTTCAGAGACAAGGGGGGAAGGGACAGAGCTGTCCGGTTTGCGAGAGCCAATGATTTTTCTTTCTTTCTTTCTTTATGATCTGGCCTCCCAATTACCTGCCAGTGATCTTGTGTAGAGAGAGGAAATGGATCTATAACTCATTTAGACTACTGTCAATGAGGCCACAGCGGGCCTTGGTTTCTTAGTAGCCAAGGAAAAGGGGATAGATTACTGTCAAAGTTGATGCGCTCGTAATAGGAAATGTCCCTCGTTTGTTTTGATATCATCTTTCGGGTCCCTAAATGACTAATGAAGTCATTTCTATGCTTAGTTTAGTCATAAAAACCCCATGATTGAGATTAGATATACACCAGAAAACATAAAGAAGTAATCCACGAGTTCTTGATCAAGAAAGGAGAGAAAAATCACAAAGCAACCAATTATTGCAACCAAAATATCCATCACTTACCCTGAGAGGTTATTAAAAATCACTGTCAGTCATGTCAGTGTTCATTCTCATCTTAATATTCTCATCTCTTATACAACAGGTTGCTTTTATGAGATTGGAAAGCCTGGGGTGTGTTATTTTGACTGACCTTTGAGCGGATCAGAAGAGACTTGAACATTAACTGCCGGCAACCGATTCCTGCTCTCTCAAACCACTGATGTGTCTCATAAAGCACAGCTTTGATTAAGACTGCAAGATTTAGACATGAAATTCAAATTGAGATGAGCTTCAAAAGGAGCCACATCAGCAACTGAATTTCAATCTAACAGACTGAGCAGAGGACAGAAAGTTGAGTGGAAAGCTCATCGTGATAAGAAGCCTCATTTGAAGGATGTCCAACACTGCTGATAGGTGCTAAATATTCTTATCTGACATATTTCACAACGACTCCTTTCAAACTTCATGTTCCCCTAAATCTGTGACATGGCTGCAGTGTTGTACTAGGAGTTTTCATAATGTACCAGCCAACAGTAATCACTGTTGATAAGCCTGTTTACACCTCCGAGGATGACACTTTATGTTGATAATACACTTTGGGTGTTTTTCTACTATGTTACTTTGCAAAACATCTTAACTTGTTCTACATGTCAACCCTAACCTAACAGTCTAGTCTTTAATAAAAGTTAGTTGACATGTAGTTAGTAGGATGTCTAAAGTGGACTATATGTCCACTATATAGATATTATATAAATCCAAGGGTGATTTTATTTCCAAAACATAAAAGGATTTTTTTTTTTACTAAATTGTATTGTATTGCACAGACAATAAATGTATTAAAAAGTTAGACCTACCAAGTACCCAATCACACTTGAAGTTAAGTCATTTTGACATGCGAAATTGTATGAATTCCTGGTGAAATATTACCAAGGAGGTGTATAATATCTGGAGAAAACGTAATCGTATCTGTAAGCTTTGTCATTCATCTCAATGGCAGTTGGTTGGCACAGGGTTCTCTTAAACTAGAGGCGGCCATCTTTCCTTATGGGTACTGCAATACAGGAATATTTGTCATGTGACTGATCACATGACAAATGGCAGTAGACAGGGAAATACGTTAGCCTATTTTACACTTCTACAAGCCCTCCAAAATATAGATATAGACAAAAATAAACAAAATAAAAACACTTGCAATTTGTATGTTAATTTATACATTGGTCGTAATTTTATTTACATATTTATTTATGTTTTTGCTATTTTAATAGTGTAGTTACAGTGTCTACCAGCAGGGGCTATCAGGGCTTAACACCCCACCAGTTTTCATGTAGCTCAAACAATAAAGCAGGGCTCAATAACTCCGGCCCCCAAGATCCATGCACTTTCCTGCAGAGTTTATATAGCTTCAACCCTGATCAAACTCATCTGAACAAGCTTATCAGGGTCTTTAAAATTACTAGAAAGCTACAGTCTGATGAGTTTGATCAAGGTTGGATCCCAGTGACCAGAGAGTTGCCCTGTCCAGCATTAGAGCATAGTTTTACATAGTGTTTAAATTTGGTACATACATGGCGCTGATAGCCTTGTGGGCAGAGCGCCAACATACAGCACCGTTGAGCTAGGGGTGTCCCGAGTTCGAATCCTAGCTCGAGGTCCTTTTCTGATCCCACCCTCTTCTCTCTCTTCCACTTTGCTTCCTGTCAGCTATGATCTGTCCTATCATAATAAAAAGACCAAAAAAAATTGATACGTGCATGGGATATTAGTTGCATTTCATAAATGTGCCTTCTAATGCATGAAGCAAATTCCTAAGCAATGTTGGCCTGTTTCGATTCTGTAAATCACAATAAATATTTAAGTAAGGGATTCTTCAGTGAAACTGAACAGTCTTCTATAAGAATTTGGGCAATACTCATAGTTATAAAATAAAAATGTTTTCTTTTCTTATATTGTACATATTGTATACTGTAGACAGTAGTTTTTATTGTATTGTCATAGGTGATTATCACATTACATCACCTTCGCTTTCGATTGGCACAAGCGAGGCACAGGCCACTGGGAATTAGCCGCTCTGGCCTTGCACTGTGGAATAGTCTGTGGTAATGGTATTGAGCTGCAAAGCTAAATAGAATTAGTTTAGAAACAGTATAGATATTTATGTTTCAAAAGCAACATCTCATTTGATATAGTACAGCCATATGGTTGGAGCAGATGGTGGAAAGCTTTCTCAAGACCTTTGAGAGAATCATGTTATTGTTCCCACGCATTACTCTTCACAATCATATCTGCTCTCAGAGAACCGCACATTGGATTCAGGCAAACATTTTTTTGCTTGAAACATACTGGAAAAATAAAGCGATCTCTGTTAGACTTTATTTTAAGGTGTCCTTGTTACAGTGTTATTATACATTTAGGTACTAAGTAATATTTATTTTCTACACGTACTTACTATACGGTTAGTGTCACACCCCAGAACTGTTAGTTATGTTTTCTCTCTCATGTGCCTGTGACCTGTAACATTATGTTTAGGTGTGTCGTGTCAGTTATCCTCATTTGCCCACATATTTAAGTTGTAGTCAGTTCACTGTTTCTTTGTCTGGTATTGTGAATGTGTAATGTTCTGTTGTGTGTGTGCTCCTGCCTTCTGTTGTGGATTTACTCTCTTGTGGATTTATTAAAGACTGTTTGAATTCATCTTCTTCTTCGTGCATTCCTTGTACGCTGCACATCTGTGACCGAATACCAGACCAAACAAAGACAAGATGAAGATCGAGATCACCTTGATCAACGTGGCCCCTATGCATAATTTTCACAGCCCTTCAGGGCTGCTACTAAGCCACCTGCAATGACTTCACCTTAAAGGTGGGGCACAATGCTGTTTTATATATTCAGAGATGTTTACACTGTTAAAAGTGTACTGTTGGATTCTCAAGCTAAGCATGGACAAAGTTTCAAGAAACGATTTGGACGTATGACGGAGTATTTTTTTGAGTAGGTTTTTTTGATTGTCATGACGTAGACGAGGGTGGAACTCCTTATATGGGCATTTCTCCTGGAAAAGCGTGCACACACACACATCGACCAGAGTGAGAGCAAGAATGCGCCCATCAACGCGCTTCATCTGGAAGTCGTCGGAAAGGATTTGTTCGAGAATGTCTCCAAAGAAGTTTGTTTTTGGATGTGAGGGAAAGTTTGTTCCTGTCATTTCAGTGATGAATGTTTTATAAACAAGGCCCAGGTTGACGCTGGATTTGCACATCATTTGCTATTAAAAGATGGAGCGGTCCCAGTGAGTCGTGAGTCGGAACCGCAGGCGGTAAGTAAAACTGCATCAAATTCTGTCTTTTGTTGACTATCAGCACATAAGTGCATTTAATGTATACAGCACGAATGTATAGTGAATCAAAGGAATCTTGGGATAATGCGTTGATGCATTTTGTGTGTTTAAATACATTTGTTTAGCTGACCAGCATAAGTGTCCATTTGTGTATTGTAAAACCACTCCAAACAACTCACATAATGTGGTTTGCTCTGACCATCCACCAAGCACTTGACCTTGTTCACATCTAGAAACTATCTAGCCACAGAAAACACTAGGGGAGTGTTGTATTGAGTATTGTATTGAGTGTTGCACTTCTGCTTGACTTTTTAGGAGGGATTCTGGTGTGGGTTTTGTCATGCGAGAACTGATCCCGACTGGACACTGGAGAAGTACATCAACTTCGCTCTCTGGATAGTCGGCTCAGCAATCACCATGGGTAAAGTGGAGTCCAGTCCAGAGTCATCACCTGTCATGGCCACCAGCACAGAGCCAAGTCAACGACCACCCAGCTGCACGGACCATCTGCTTGAGCCCACCGGAGTGTACAGTGGAGAGAGAGGGTGCTAAGGAAGACCCCGTCCACTGCACCACCACTGAGGGTGAGCAAATGTTGGACTCTGGAGATTTAATTAACTTAGATTGTAAGTTACCAATCCTTCTTCTGTCATCACCTGAACTACTGAACTGGCAAGAAATCCCACCCAACCTCCCTTTCCCACTACCTCTGCACCAGTCCTTACCATCACCACCGCTGTCTCCTGGCAGCCCCTTAGCTCACCCTCAGCCCACCATCTGAGCGGTGGGATCGCCGCGGATCTTCCAGTCTCCATTGGCATCCTTTGTCTCTGCCTCCAGCCTCTGAGTCCCGGGCTCTGCCTCGGCCCAATGACCCAGCAGCTCCACCATGGCTCCTAGCTCCCTCATCTCCAATGAGGCCCATCAGTCCACCAGCTCCACCGGGCTCCCTCATCCCTCTGGCCCCACCTCGGTCAGTTGTCAACCTCTGGACTCCACACCTCCGGCTGCGTCTCGTCCCTCCATCCCTCTGGCTCTGTCAGACTCCTCCTTCCCTCTGGCTCCACCTTGGTCCTCTGTCACTCCAGCTCCACTGCAGCCTTCTGGATCCCTGTCTCCGCCTCAGTCACCAGAGCCATCTGCTCCACCTTGGCCCTCCGGATCCTCAGCGTCACCCTGGCTTGTCAGCTCTCCGTCACCGCCTCTGCATCCATCACCACTTGCTCACCCCTTCATCCACTATGGCTCCTCCGTCTGTCGGCTCCACCATGGTCCCACCCTTTGTCTCTGCTGCGCGAGGTCGCGCCTTCCTGAAGGTGGTGAACTGTCACACCCCTAGGCTGTTTGTTGTGTTTCTCCCTCATGTGTCTATGACCTAGTTTCTCGTTCTCCCCTTGATTGCTTCATTCAGTTCACCTGTTTTTCCATCATTAGTCACCCTACTTAAGTTTCCCTCTCTGTTCTGGTCTTTGTCGGCTATTATATTTGTCACAAGCTGCTTGTGTTTCCATGTGTCTGAATTGATTGTTATCTTCTTGGATTATTATTAAACGTTACATTGAACTATTGTCATCTACATCAATTTCTTGTCTACAAGAATGTGACAGACATATATTTTTTAAAAAAGCTTGTTTATTTGTTTATTGACACTATTATTGTAGTGTTATTGAAGTGTTATATATGTTTTTTACCAAAAACGTAAAATCAACTTAAGATTGTGAAATATTAGTACAACTGTTTTCTATTTTTATATATTATAAAATGTAATTTATTCCTGTGAAAGCCAATCTTATTTTTAGCAGCCATTACTGCAGTCTTCAGTGTCACATGATCCTTCAGAAATCAAAGAAATATCCTGATTTGGTGCTCAAGAAACATTTCTTATTATTATCAATGTTGAAAACAGTTCTGCCTAATATTTTGTGGACATCGTCCACTGTCTGACCGCAGACGTTTGAACAGTAGCATACAAACTGCAACTCAACTGTTTTTCTTCTTTGAAAACAGATGGTGGTGACGTTTAAGAACAAGGCAAACAGAATGTTATGCCATGTAGGGAAAAAAAGAAAAAGAAAATCACATCAGCAGCATCTTCCTGCAGCGCGGTTCCCGGGTCCGACTCCTCAGCTTTTGCACAGCGTGTGCATTTCATTAACAGAGGGGAGTCTTGTGTCTAACTTATGGTCAGTGGCTCAGTAATTATATTAATTAGCCTGAAATCTGCCATGTAAAGAAACCCTGAGGGATACATGAAAGACAGAATCCTGTGTTCTCCGTGGCCAACACGTCGTCAGCCCCAAACGCAGTCAGTCAGGCCTTATCTCACTCTCATAGAGAGGAGCTAATGGTCAAGGCTGGAGGATGAGGTTTTTGTAAAATGGACGGAGCAATTAACGCCTGCCAGTACTCATTATCCTCCATGTCAGTGGGTAGAGGCTGGAGGCCAGGAGGTGGATTAGAGAGAAAATGAAAGGAGAATTAAAGACACTTAATGGATGCTGCTTTAGATTTCTCTGCAAGTTCTATTAACCCTAATTTAAATCAATTTTCTCCTTTCTGCAATTCTGCGCTAATAAAGCTATCTGTCTGACAGTGACTTTGTGTGTCCCAGACGGGTACATTTGAGATACATTAGCCTTGGCTCATTTTGCTAAGTGCCCCCAAAGCACACAATGCTGTTCGCAAGCGCAGAACTGGTTGCTAGCACCATTGTCCTCTTTGCCCTTTAATACAGGTGTAACCATCTTCCTCATATTTGCTGGTTTGGCGTGTCAGTCACACGTCAAATTTATCCGGAAATTGTTGCCTTTTTACAGTACAGGAAATCCCTGTCAACACCAAGCTGCTTAAAAAGTACATTAGCATCAGTTAACAGCTTTATCTCTCCTGCAGACAGATGATTATGCACTGAGTTATGTCATCCGGGTTGATTATGTAGAGTCTGAAGTACAATATTATATATTATTGGCTCTGATAGGGACCTAATTAGAAGCATAATGGTATGGTAACCTATCAGTCAAGGCTAATTACTCTGGCTTTCATGCAAGAGTAATTGGGTTTTTAGTTCAGGGGCTGAGGTTTGGGACACTGGTATGAAGCAACAATTACTGGCGACAGAGATCAGAAGATTTATGGGTTGAAATTCAAGACGGAAAATGATGACATGTGATTCATCAAATCGCTTTAGCAACCCCCACCTCCACCGCACACACTCATTTTACAGTGTTCAGAGATTTGGCTTGTCTGAGAACCCACCGAGCGCTGATACTGTTCAACCGTTCTATTCCTATGTTCATGTAGTAGTTGATTAACTTGCATGATGATTGTTATTTGTATTAATGGTTTATATTGTGAAACAGATAACTCTGGCATTTTTTGGTAACATGAGAGCAGTTCAGCTAGTTCAACCTTTCCAGTAACAAGCTACTTCATTGAGCGATTAGCAATATCATGACCAAATGCCAAATTATGTTTTTATTGAACTCTAAATGGTCCTTCCTCTGTCTCTTATTGCATTGGAAGATCTGATTTCATTGGAAAGTCTAATTCTAATAAATTGATGCTTTCCAACAGACTCTCGTGGCAAACCACCCTCATATGTTTTTGAACAATCTGTATTATGCCTCACTGAAGCTTAGATTTAGAGACTGACGTTTAAATAAATCATACAAATTTATGTGAATTTCCCACCAATTTGCTGAAAAATAATATTTACTTTTGCTCATGAGACTGCGTGGTTTGTTCAAACTCAGATTCACAACAAGATTTTAATTTGACTTGGTTGTGAAAAGTACTGTGAAAGTATTCATACCCCTTCATTTATTTTTCATGTTTTACGTTGTGGTCTTATGTTAAACTGCTTTAAATTACTTTTTTTCCACATCACTCTACACTCCATACACTATAATGTCAAACCAAAAGCAGAATTGTCACAGCTATAATAAAAAACCTGAAATAAGTACATTGCATAAGTATTCATACCCTTAACTCCGTACTTAGCTGAAGCACCTTTACAGCCTCAAGTCTTTTTGGGTATGATGCGACAAGCATCATCAGCATTTGGCAATTATCTGCCATTTTTCTCCTCAGCTCTTCACCCCTCAAGCTCTGTCAGCTTGGATGGGGGCAGACGCACATTTTCAGGTTTCTCCAGGAATATTTGATTGGGTTCAAGCCCAGGCAGTGGCTGGGCCACTCAAGGACATGCACAGAGTTGTCTATAAGCCACTCTTGCTGTGTGCTTAGGGTCACTGTCCTGTTGGAAGGTGAACTTTCTGCCCAGTCTGAGGTTCTGAATGCTCTGGACTGGGTTTTCATTAAGGCTATTTTAACATTTTGGTGCACTGAGCTTTTCTTCTACTCTGACGAGTCTCTCAGTCCCTGCCACAGAAAAACAGCCCCACAGCATAAGGCTGCTACCAGCACACTTTACGTTTGGTATGGTACTCTGCAGGTGATGGGCAGTGCCTGGTTTTCTTCAAACATGATGCTTGGAATTGAGGTTCATCAGGCCAGAGAATCATGTTTCTCTCAGTCTGAGGGTCCTTTAGGTGCTTTTTTTGCAATTTCAATTGTGTTTTCATCTGTCATCACCGAGGAGAGGACTGAGTCTGGCCACACCGCCATAAAGCCATATCAGTGGAGTGTTGCAGTGATATTTGTCCTTCTGTAAGTCTCCATGTATAATCATGGAGCTCAACTAGAGTGACCATCAGCCTCTGATTCACCACTCTAACCAAAGCCCTTCTTCATTAATTGTTCAGTTCCATTAACCTCTTCCATTAAGGGTAACGGAGAATGCAAGCTTCTGTGAAGAAGAGTTTTTTCTGAACTCTTCCCCAGATCTGTGGCTGTTTCTGAGATCTACAGGCAGTTTTTTGACCTCAGGGTTTGGTTTTTGCTCTGATATGCATTTTATTAAGACGGCCTTTCCAAACCATACCCATTTAATTGAATTTGTTACAGGTTAACTTCACTCGAAGTATAGTAACATCTACAAGCGATATGAATGCTTCTGAGCTAAATTTCAAATGTCCCATAAGTATGAATACTTATGCAATGAAATTATTTAAGTTTTTTTATATATAAATTTGCAAAGATGTTAAAAACTGACAGATAATGGCAGATAATTGCCAAATGCTGATGTGCAAAGCTTGTCGCCTCATACCTCAAGAGTGGCTTATAGACAACTCTGTGAATGTCCTTGAGTGGCCCAGCCACTGCCTGAGCTTGTACCCAATCAAATATTTCTGGAGAAACCTGAAAATGTGCTTATGCCCCTATCCAAGCTGACAGACTTTGAGGGGTGAAGAGGTGAGAAGAAAAATGGCAAATAATTGCCAAATGCTAATGTGCAAAGCTTGTCTCATCATACCCAAAAAGACTTGAGGCTGCAAAGGTGCTTCAGCTAAGTACAGAGTTAAGGGTATGAATACTTATGCAATTTACTTATTTCAGGTTTTTTATTTATAATAAATTTACGAAGTTGTGACAATTCTGTTTTTGCTTTGCCATTATGGTGTATAGAGTGTAGATTGATGTGGGAAAAAAAGTAATTTAAAGCAGTTTAACATAAGGCAGCAACATAACAAAACATGAAAAAAATGAATACTGTTTTTGTTGTATTAAGTATAAACGTACTTGTTTAAATTTGGTAATTTGATACCGTCACTGATAAATATTAGAGTGACAGCATATTGCAAAAATATATTCACTCAGCGACCATATTCACATTGCAATCTCTAATACTGTATGTGCCACATCAACAACACCCTATAGGAAAGGTTGATGAAAATATTGTTTTGTTTTTTACCTTCACAATTGAAAGCAGTAATAAATAGCAAGACAATAAAATATAATTATATTTTCAGCTTCAGTTGTTTGCTCTCTGTTCTCTCTGTTTCTTCTTTAACATGATGGATGGAATGAGAATTCAGAGCTTCGGGTCATGGGGATGGCTGAACCTGATGTGTCATTTTTTTTCACCTTGTTAGACAATAGAAAACATGTGTCCTGGGGATGTCTTTTTTAAATTATTATTTTAAAAAAAGTCATACTTTAATGAAACCATTTCCAAATCTTATTTTAGATGCAGTAAAAGTGCATTCTGTGCCAGAATGGCTTCTGATAATTAGCCCTGCTGAGGAAACCTCTTTATAAGTGTGGTGAAGGACAGTCTTCTACCTCTGTGGAGTTGCAGTATTTCTTTTCTTTGTTTTATACCCGCAGAGATTCGGTACATCAAACAATGTCTATATTAAACTCAAACCACACTCTATTTCTTTCTATCTCTTCATGTTTCTGATTGATACACCCATTCCTCACAAAGATTTCACGCCCCAAAGAGTCTAAATGGGTCTGCTCCCATGGCAAACAAATCAATTGTTATAGACTTTAAAGTTGCTGGTCTTGAAAATTGTTTGAATACCTTTGAAGAACCAGAGAAAGATTCTCTAATCCAGCCATTTTTGGCACGTTGGATTGGTATTGACGAGCAGACCCTGCAATACTTGAAAAGCTGTGACACATCTATCTTACAGCTCCATAAACTGAAAATTGCAACATACTGGACTGAGCCATATGTTTTTAATGATACATGAAACATGGTATACTCTCCTTTAAATTTTGCTTTGCTTCAACAAAATTGATACACATACATTGATCAGGCTTTCATGTGTTTTGCTTTTTATGTTTCGCATGAGAAACACATCACTTGGTGGAATTTATCATTCGTTGTAATGAAGCTTCATGATTAATTAGTCACCTGCTGTGGCTTTGTTTTAATGGTGCATCCTCCAGCATTTTAAAGAAAGGAAATGAATCTGAGATTTAAAACACCTTGCGTTTGCACATTATAATTCCTTTGTTATTAAATCATTAGATTGTGGAGTGTATCAAGCTTCTTCATCAGATTAAATTCGGTTGTATTATTTCCCCAGATATACGACCATGAGAGATTCATCATCACGCTGAAATTTCATCACCAGACCCCTCTTTGATATATTGCTGGATCTATCCAATTGCGTGTTTGTGTGTTCAAGCAGAGAGATAATCATTTGACGGTAAATATGTTTATTATAACTTGTCTGTCATGAGGATTCAGCGCAAAGGCAAGATCGATATGAGTATGTGGGTGTTGCATGAAATTAGTATGCTGGATATTTGTAATTTGCTGTCTATTGCTCTCATAGCATCAGAAAAAAATGTCACTTTTCTCTAACAGCCACTCAAGTGTATCACGACTTCATGAGTGACAAGTCACTCTTCTTTCATGCTAATCGTGACTCATGTGTCACACGAATGCATGTCAACTGAGCAGTCCAAAGCATTGCAAAGGTGATCACGCAAGAAAACATGTTTTTCTCTTCTACAACTATTACATGCAATCAGAAGGAAAATATAATAAATCATTGTTTACATCCAAGACAGTAATAGAGTCTAATATGTGACCCTGGACCACAAAACCAGTCTTAAGTCACTGGGGTGTATTTGTAGCAATAGCCAAAAATACATTGTATGGGTCAAAATTATTGATTTTTTTTATGGCAAAAATTAAAACAGGAAATTAAGATCATGTTCCATAAAGATATTTTGTAAAATTGCTACTGTAAATGTATGAAAACTTAATTTTTGATTAGTCATATACATTGTTAAGAACATTATTTGAAGAACTTTAAACGTGATTTTCTCAATATTTAGATTTTTTTGCACCCTCAGATTCCTGATTTTTAAATAGTTGGTTTAAATAGATTTTTTTTTTATGCCTCAAATCACTAGGAAATTAAGTAAAGATCATGTTTCATGAAGATATTTTGTAAAAATTCTACTGTAAATATATCAAAACTTAATTTTTGATTAGTAATATGCATTAATAAAGGATTCATTTGGACAACTTTAAAGGTGATTTTCTCAATACTTTAATATTTTTGTACCCTCAGATTCCATATACACAAATAGTCGTATCTCTGCCAAATATTGTTCTATCCTAACAAACCACACATCAACGGAAAGCTTGTATATTCAGCTTTCAGATGAGGTATAAATCTCAATTTCGAAAAATTGACCCTTATGACTGGTTTTGTGGTCCATGGTCACATATAGTCCAGCCAAAAAAGTTGAATTACTGCATCTTTAATAAGATTTAAAGGGGTCATCGGATGCCCATTTTCCACATGATATGATTCTTTAGGGTCTTAATGAAAAGTCTACAATATACTTTGGTTAAAAATTCTCAATGGTAGTGTAAAACAGCACCTTTTTTACCTTGCCAAAATCAGCTCTGCGAAATTCATCCTGTTCTGGTCAAGGTTGCTTTAAATGTTAATGAGCTCTGCTCGCCCCGCCCCTCTCTTCTCTCTGTAGAGTGACGAGCCTGTTTACTTTAGCCGCATTTAGCCGTTAAACTTGCTAACTAGCTCGTTATTAGGAAAGGTGATTGCAAAGATTCATAAAACGCTTATACTCACTTCTGCTGTAAGTGCAGCTGGATCACGAATGATTCGCACGAACACGGATATATGTAGATCGGGAGGCGCATTCCATTCACAAACAAACGTAATCCACTGCATCTTCAGTGGTTCAGATGTCGGGAGTAAATGACGACTACTATGTTCATTATTATCACATCCAGCAACACAACACTTCAATCGCTCAATCTGAGATATTCTTGTCTAATTTACATCTTTGCTCCAGCATCGAAACAATGGAGGTCGGACTGTTGTAAGGCGGGTCTGAGGTAAAACGCTCATGTTAATCAACTATCGTGGGAGTGGCCTCTGCTGGTGTGACGCCACACCGACAGGCATCTGAGAATGGCTCAATTTGAAAAAGGGGATATTATTTTTACAGATTAATCCCGCAACCTGCGTGTTCCACTCCCGCCCGCGCCCGCAATGTGTGTCTCCACTCCCACCCGTCCCGTGGACATTCTTTCAGAGCATCGATGTCGAGTCAGTCAAAGAAAGTGAGAACTCTGATTGGATGCCTAGTTTCGCGAAAAAGTCAGTGCTGGAGAATTAAAGCAAAAGTGATGAAAATGAAGGCGACACAAACAGAAGACTACTCTAATGTTACCAAAGACTATAGAATACCTTTAAAACCTTAAAAGGACTTTGATGTTACGCGATCTTACTCAAGCATTCCAGTATGTCAATATTATCATAACAACATGAGCGCTTAAAATGAAGAAAGTGATCAACATAACTGATTTTCAAAATGGTAAGCAAGGGATGCTTTGTTTACGTTTCATATATCTGCGTTTATCTCGTATATCTTTGTTTTGGTTTTTCATTTGGAATAACGATTATCTACTATTAAGAGCTGCTGATATAGACAGTTAAATCTTTTCATGACATTAGTTTGCAGTCAGATGTAGTCTATGTGCTGTGTTCAAGCACAGCTTTTTGTTCAGACGCTGCTAAAGCGAGGCGACAACACCGACGGCTTTCATAGTCGTTAGTTATTTAAAGTTGGCTTGGTGTGTCCCAGACTTTACACACCAAATCCCACTGTTCCCCATGGGTCTCCCACGAAACTTCTCACCACCCACAGCAAAGGTAAAACCGCCCGCTCCCGCGAGATTTGCGTTGGGTCTTGCAGGTCCCACGGGAGCCCAAACCCAATGCAGCCCTCTAACATACACTGCCAACACACATCAATGTTCAAAGAACATGTAAAAGTGAACTTTGTATCCAATGACTCCTTTAAAATGATTAAATTTGTAGATATTAGATAATTATTTAGATTTTGCTTAATTAAAATGTGAGGATAACTTTAGAACTTAAAGTTATAAGAATGGGATTCAGTTAGACGGGTCATATCGTCGTCGACAGGTCGTTGTCAATACAATCAATAACTGTGATGGTGCCAATTGCCTTGTATAAAACTAGAGAGAAGGCTCATTTGAGATGCTGAGCGTCTCTTCTGAAAATTGACAAGGGTAGACGGCTGTATTCAGTGGAGGAATGAAAAAACACAGTCAAGATAGACAGTTCACTTCTAATAGTGAAGTAGCTACTGTACCTACAAGAACAAAGGAAAATTCTGCATGATTTACCCTTGGACATAATTAAAATTTTGTGGCTTTTATATGAAAATACATATGATGGTGGAGGCACCTGTTTGTTTAATTTAATTTAATTTAAAGGAGTTGTTTACTTCCAGAACAAAAATTAACAGATAATGTACTCACCCTGTTGTCATCTAAGATGTTCATGTCTTTTTTCTTCAGTCATAAGGAAATTATGGTTTTTGAGGAAAACATTTTTAGGAATTAACTCTATATGGTGGACTTCAATAGTGCCTGCAAGTTTGAATGTCCAAAATGCAATTTAAATGCAGCTTCAAAGGGCTCTAAATGATCTCAGCCAAGGAAGAGGGGTATATACTTCTTAATCTCAAATGCTTGTCTTGTCTAGCTCTGCGATGTGCATGTGTACTCTGTGTAATCCGGGTCAATACAGTTAGGGTAGATCGAAAAACTCCCATCTCATTTTCTCCTCCAACTTCAAAATCATCCTACATAGCTATTTTAACTTTTTTGTAAAAGGCATTTGACCTTCTTTGCATTTTCCCTTTGTAAACACTGGGTCGGTACTTCTGCAGTGATGTAGCGATTTTGATGTTGGAGGAGAAAATGAGATGGGGGTTTTTCGACATACCCTAACTGTATTGACCCGGATTACACAGAGTACGCATGTGCATCACAGAGCTAGACAAGATAAGCATTTGAGGTTAAGAAAGTATACTTTCTTGTATTATACAATTGTTTTTTTTTTTTTAGAAAATGGCCGATCATTTTGCTAGATAAGACTCTTATTTCTCAGCTGGGATCATTTAGACCCCTTAGAAGCTGCATTTAAACTGGATTTTGGACCTTTAAACTCAAGGGCACCATTGAAGTGATTTAGACATGTGATTTAGATTTTTTTTAGAAATATGCCAACAATAACATATTGTCAGCTGTCACATTTGTACCTGAAGAGTGCATATTAGTACCCTTAAAGTTGCATATTTGTAATTAAGGTGTACACATTAGTACCAAAAGTACAGCCTTAATTACAGCTTTTTCTCTAAGAGTGCAGGCAATGAGTGTTTGGGAATATTCACAAATAATATATACACATAATGATATCAGATTTTCAAACATTTCAGAAGAGAACAAAATATCATGGTTGTTTAAACCAGGCAATCCTAAACTTTTCTGTCAGCCAAGCTTTTTGATCTAAAATGTTTAGATTTTATTTTCATGTATTATTTCAATACTACTATATAACTACTATGTACTTACATTTAAATGAATCATTTCAGTACATACATGTTTTTACATTGATTGTACTTATATTAATATATATATATATATATATATATATATATATATATATATATGTAATTACCTCTGTAATTAATTTATGTAATTACATTTATAATTACACTGTTGACCCATCCCTTACACCATAACTGACCCTTAAACCGATATAATACCCATACTACCAAACCTGTCCCTACGCTTACCTAATACAATACAATACAATATGACAACAATAAGTACATTGTACTTATTTTTTATGTAAGTACATAGTAGTTAAGGCTACCTAATATAAAGTGTGACCAAATAATTTAACAACACAATTGCTTGTTCATAGTTATCTGAAATTGGAAATTGGTCACATGCTATGCAGGTAAACATATTAAAAATATAGAGAAATATGTTTTAGTTTTTTACTTTACAATTATTTATTTAATATTATTGATGTTTTTATGATTTAATTAATTATTAGCTTTTCATTCCACAGCTCACAATCCCCAGGGGTTCATGAACCTGAGTTAAGCAAAACTTGGTTTAAACCAATCAGTATCTGGCACAGATGTCTCACGTTGCAAGAGTTTCTTGGCATGACATCAGAGCAAGTCAGACCGCACATTTCTAACCGGCATGCATCTTGCGTATATCACACATGATCGGTTCTGCACAAATCATACTTATCTCAAATGAGCCCAATGTCTTCTCTAGGTCTAGGGCTTGTCCTTAGTGAAAAATAAATATGCTAAAATGTATTTAAAATACATTTATTTCATGCTAAGCATACTACAAATACATTACATATGATGTACTTAACAAAAATACACTGCAGTTGTATTTTTAATATACTAAACTGGTATAAAGTCTCTAATTTTGTACTTAATGCACTTTACTTGTAAAGAAGTAGTGCTGAAGTCCAACTAATGATATACTAGTATATTCGACTGTGCTAGTGGAACTACTGCAAGTGGGTACACTTTAAATATCTTGCATTTAAAAAACGATATTATTTAAAGATCATACAATCCTCATCAGCGGTGACATTAAAACATATATTAGGCTTAATATTAAGAAATGTGCATTGTGCACAAGTAGTACTCCAAATACAGTTTTTTACATCAGTAAGTCTCAAGCGATATGAACTATACTCAGTATAAAATAAATGCATTTTAAATCTATTACTTTTTTACTAGGGGTGTTTTTAATGAAGACTACGATATATAACAAACAACAATACATGTGAAATAAGCCATCTTCATAATACCTGCAGGTTTAAAGTTTGTCTTATTTGTACTGCACTAAGAGGTCAGTCTTGCCTATTAGTCATACGTCATATCATGCAAATTCGCAGGTCAGGGATTAGATAATTTGAGCTTTCAAGCACAGAAAAAATGCAAATTTCAGTGCATGCACAGTCTCCTGTATTTGTATACGTATGAATGGTTGATTGGTTTTATACAGAATTGCTGTGGATGAAGGTAAATGTGAACCTGTACCACAAAACCAGTCACAAGGGTAATTTTTTTAAAGTTGAATAAATAAGTTTTCCATTGATGCTTGGTTTGTTAGAATACGACAAAATTTGGCCAAGATACAACTATTTGAAAATCTGGAATCTGAGGGTGCAAAAGAAAAAAATCAAAATATTGAGAAAACTGCCTTCAAAGTTGTCCAAATAAAGTTCTTAGCAATGCATATTACTAATAAAAAATTATTTACGGTAGGAAATTTACAAAAATATCTTCATGGAACATGATTTTTACTTAATATCCTAATGATTTTTGGCATAAAAGAAAAATCTATAATTTTGACACATACAATGTATTTTTGGCTATTGCTACAAATTCACCTGTGGGACTTATGACTGGTTTTGTGGTCCAGAGTTACAAATATTAGGAAATATCAGACTGCTGACAGCTACGACTGACCGATCTAAAGCAGTTATTTCACATAATATATAATACGTAATATAATAATATATTATAAATGATATAACGCAATTAAGATATAGTCAAGCAACACCTCTGAAGGCTGAATTGCACCTGGTGGAGTATCTTTAATAAGTTACTTATTAGATTTTGTTTGATTAAAGTGTGAGAACCACTTTAGGACTTTAATAATAATAATTTAATCATTTGATAAGCGTTTGTACGTCTGTCCAGTCAATGTGGAAACCACTTCACCATTACAGTTAAACACAGAAGGCAGTGTTTATGCTGTTACTCATAAAACATAGATATAACCCAGGGGTAATTACAAATATTGATATGTAAATGATATGCAAAAAAATTAAAATTTGTTCTGGGAATTATTTCCCCATTTACAAGACAATTGCTCACCAGACAAACTCGTGCTTCGATTATTGCAGGTCCAAAGAAGAGGGCCAGCAGCCTTTAATAACAAGAGCTTATTAATGTCCCTTATGATCTTGACACTGGAGAATGTAACATCTCCATAAAATGACGGAATCTCTATACAGTCAATATTTCTTACAGAGCAAGGACACTAGCTCATAAAAGCCGAGATCACACATGAAAGAACACCTCAGTCCTTTGTTGAAGACTGAAAGAATAATGCAGTGAGTGGATTTGTTTCATATGTAAAGAAGATGATCAGTCAGCCACTTTTTTTCCCCCTAGGTGTTTGATGTTTCCAGCAAGGCTGACGGGAGTTCAAGGACGAAATGTGGCGGGGAAGCGTAGGCCTTTGTGTCCGGTCTTCAGACGTTTACCTGTATCTGCTAGGGCTCTGCAGAGAAATGACTGTTTGATTCTATTACACTTTCATTACAGCTGTAGTTAATGGTTGTGTCACAGTCTATTAGCCGCATTCATCTTTCCTGTGATACACAGCGAGACATAAGCGCACAGAACAAAGACAAATGACTCTGA
The DNA here is from genome assembly GCF_022985175.1 of Labeo rohita. NCBI lineage: Eukaryota > Metazoa > Chordata > Actinopteri > Cypriniformes > Cyprinidae > Labeo > Labeo rohita. Next base: position 18,965,995 of record NC_066880.1, read on the forward strand.
CTCACGGGAACAGCATTACAATTCAAACATTATTTTCTATACAGCCAGCAACAGCCGACCGAGCCACGGCGCGCGCTAGCCGTCCAAGCAGTCGTGTCGGTAATGGCGTGGAGAAATGCTTTTTCTAATCTAAACAACTCAATTATCTGCAGCCCCACCATCCTTGATCAAAAACATTACCATAACCATATTCAATTTAAAAACACAATATTGCAACCGAAGGGGACAGGAAATAAATCCTGACTGCTCCAGCGCTGCTCTGCCTGTAATCTCTCAATGTGACTCTGGGGTTTGCAGTAAGCCCTCACTCATTTTAAAGTTCTCCTCCGCTTTAGCACTTTCCCACTTGCCAACAGTAATCGATTTAAAAATGCTTTTAACAACTTCATCGTTGCGATATTCTTTCACAATTTATGAACACCTAATCAATAAACAATGGAGCATCCACACGGCGAATGGTAATCAGAAAACCGCTGGGAACTGACATCAAAAGAAGAATGCTGATCCTTTCCTATGAAATGGATACCGCTTGTGAAACAGATGAAATAGATAGCACTCATGTGACTGCTGGAGCTCATTTCGGAATATAAAATTCATAAGAGCTATGAAAGCCGATATTTGGCGCTAGACTGCTGGGCCATTAGCCTGTAGTAACACCATTTTGTGTACACAAACAGATTAGCTGACGCTCGGAGAATGACACGCGGCCTCTTTCTGAACCTCAGAATACCCCAAAATGCATACTTGCTAGAAGTTCAATTAAGGCAAGTGCTGGAGCACTTTTTGATCTCATTTAATTAATATTTATTTCCTGTCAGCCCTTGTTACAAACTATATTAAATTGTATCCTTTAATGAAGTGCTGCTGACATGGGACAGGAGGCTCTCGCTGTAAACATGTGGCAAACTACACGTGTTCAACAGCAGTGCTGCAAAATTAAGCTAGCTAGTAATGAGTAAGATTATAATTTTGTCTGATAATTATGTTTCAGAACTATCATGTGTACACATGACCATATGTCTCATCTCTTTTTAACTGCATTTTAATTTCATCTTTGAGATGATGTCTTCTTAGATTCACATATGTGACCCTGGACCACAAAACCAGTCTTAAGTCGCTGGGGTTTATTTGTAGCAATAGCCAAAAATACATTGTATGGGTCAAAATTATTGATTTTTTTTTATGGCAAAAATTAAAAACAGGAAATTAAGATCATGTTCCATGAAGATATTTTGTAAAATTGCTACTGTAAATGTATGAAAACTTAATTTTTGATTAGTCATATACATTGTTAAGAACATTATTTGAAGAACTTTAAAGGTGATTTTCTCAATATTTTGATTTTTTTGCACCCTCAGATTCCTGATTTTTAAATAGTTGTATCTCAGCCAAATATTGTCCTATTTATTCAGCTTCCATATTATGTATAAATGATGTATAAATTTCAATTTTAAAAAAAAAGTGACCCTTATGACTGGTTTTGTGATCCAGGGTCACATATTATTAACATTGTAAAATACAGTACAACGATTTTGAGTTGTGGCCACATGAAACTAATCAAAAACACTTAATGAATAACACTCCCGACAAACGACATAAGTGTTTGTTATTTCGGACAATTAGACTGTCTCGGTTACTCGGTTGATACTGAAAGTCACTTTCGTGTCATTGTTTCTCCACAGCCTGAAGCCAAACTGCCAACAGAATAATTTTGTAAATAAAAACCATATATCACGCCCAGTAGTCTGTTTAGTATTTTTGACAGCTCACTTCAACATAATTGAACATTTCTTAAGCTAACATGTTTTATTAAACCTCTCTGCATAAGCTTTCATCTTTTTGTTACTTGCTTTTTGAATTATTGCTAATAGCTCAATGTTTTAATTAGCGCCCCAGGCATTGGGATCGGTGCAGTGAAGTGTTGTTATAAAATCAAGCTCATTACAATATTAGGCACTTTTACAGGGCGCTGAGGCAAAGCTAATTCATTTGAAAATATCTCAAAATCTATCAACATGCGTACTGAAGTATTAATAACAACGGTCAGCATGTCAAAGCACTGTACTTTTTAACTCGGCTAAAACTTTTCAATGCCCTCACCTTTTCACAATAGAATTAACTTCAAGTAACCAAATTATTTTATGTTTAAAGGGGTCATCCAATGCTAAGTTCACTTTTACATATTGTTTGAACATTAATGTGTGTTGGCAGTGTATGTACAAATCTACCCTAAAATGATAAAAATCCATGCAGTGGTTTTTAATTAATCTGTAACAATAATATCCCCTTTCTCAGATGCCTGTCGGTGCGGCGTCACACCGACAGAGGCCATTCCCACAATAGTTGATTGACATGAGCATCTTACCTCAGACCCACCTTACATGAGCTGTAACAGATCGACGTCCATTGTTTCGATGCCAGAGCAGGGATGTAAATTAGACAAGAATATCTCCGGAGCAATTGAGCCTGAAGATGCAGTAGATTACGTTTGTTTGTGAAGGGAATGCGCCTCCCGATCTACATAAACGTGTCTATGTTCGCGCAAATCATTTGTGATCCAGCTTCACCTACAGCAGAAGTGAGTATAAAGGGTTTATTATGAATCTCTGCAATCACCTTTCCTAATAACATGCTGGTTAGCAAGTTTAGCGGCTAAACACGGCTAAATGCAGCTAAAGTAAACAGGCTCGTCACTCCACAGAGAGAAGAGAGGGGCGGGGCGAGCAAAGCTCATTAACATTTAAAGCAGCCTCAACCAGAACAGGATGAATTTTGCAGAGCTGATTGCGGCAAGGTAAAAAGGGTGTTGGTTTACACTACCATTGAGAATTTTTAACCAAAGTGTATTACAGACTTTTCATTAAGACCCTAAATAATCATAGCAACTTGTGGAAAATGGGCATCCGATCACCTCTTTAAAGGATTAGTTCACTTCCAGAACAAAAATTTACAGATAATTTACTCATCCCCTTGTCATGAAGATGTTTATGCCTTTCTTTCTTCAGTCGATAAGAAAATTATTTTTCTTGAGAAAAACATTTCAGGAATGTTCTCCATATAATGGACTTCAATGCGTTTGAACTTCCAAAATGCAGTTTAAATGCCGCTTCAAATAGCTCTAAATCTAGATCCCAGCCGAAGGAAGAATGGTCTTATCTAGTGAAACGATCAGTCAAAACAAATTGACAATCTATATCCTTTTTGCGCATGCGTAGTCTGTGTAATACGGGTCAATACAGATAGGGTAGGTCGAAAAACTCCTGTTTCGTTTTCTTCTTCATTGTCAAAATCGTCCTACATCACTGTTTTACCTTTTTTTTTATATCTTCTTTGCATGTTCACTTTGTAAACACTGGGTCGGTACTTCTGCAGCGATTTAGGACGATTTTGAAGTTAGGGAAGAAAACGAGATGGGAGTTTTTTGACATACTGTCTTGATCGTATTGAAACAGGAAAAAAAAAAAACAGAGTTCACACAGACTTAGACAAGACGAGCGCTTGAGTTTAAAAAGTATATTAATTGTTAATTTGTTTTGAAAATGACAGATTGTTTTGCTAGATAAGGCCCTTCTTTCTCGGCTGGGATTGTTTAGAAACTGCATTTAAACTGCATTTCAGAAGTTCAGACTTGGGGGCACCACTGAAGTCTGTTATATGGAGATAATTTTTCCCTTAAGAAACATAATTTCTTATTGATTGAAGAAAGAAAGACACAAACATCTTGGATAACAAGGGGGTGAGTAAATTATCTGTACATTTTTGTTCTGGAAATGAACTTCTCCTTTATAGATCTGGTTTGATGGTCGTCCCTTTAATTAGCATCTTCTACATCCTTACACTTTAGAAATTTGTTATTGAAGTGTTATTATGCATTCTTGGCTCTACTTCAGTCTTCAGTGAATACCACTGACATTTTAATAATATAATATAATATAGTGAGGCTTAAGCATAATTATTTCCAGTATGTAATAAGTAAATAAATACATAAATAATCCTGGTTTTCTGTAATTATATAATTTAAGTAGTAAGGGTATACACTACTAAAATGTTTCATGTTTTTTACAGAATTCTCTTCTGCTCACCAAGCCTGCATTTATTTGATCCAATTTCTATCTATTCTATTTATTCTATATATTAAAATGTCATTTATTGCTGTGATCAAAGCTAATTTTTCAGCATCATTACTCCAGTCTTCAGTGTCACATGATCCTTCAGAAATCATTCTAATATGCTGATCTGTTCAAGAAACATTTTTATTAATACTATTATCAATATTTAAAACAGTGGAGTAGAATATATATATATATTTTTAATTATTATAGAAATTAATTAATCAGTTTATTTAGCAAGAATGCTTTAAATTAATCAAAAGTGATGATAAAGACATTTATAATGTTACAAAAGATTTCTATTTCAGATAAATGCTGTTTTTCTGAACTTTATATTCATCAAAGAAACCTGAAAAAAAAATCTACTCAGCTGTTTTCAACATAATAATAATAATAAATGTTTTTTTGAGCAGCAAATCAGAATATTAGAATGATTTCTGAAGAATCATGTGACTGGAGTAATGATGATAAAATTTTAGCTTTAAATCACAGGAATATATACATTTTAAAATATATTAAAATAGAAAACAATAACTATTACTATTTTAAATAGTAAAAATATTTCAAAATTGTACAGTTTTTGCTGTACTTTGGATTAAATAAATGCAGTCTTGGTGAGCAGAAGAAACATCTTTAAAAAAAAAAAAAAAATCCCGTTTCCCTGACAGTGTGCTCCTTTTCTCGCTGACACTGATGTAGACTGGGAGCCCATGACACTTTCTTGGCATGATAGAGATGCTGTCTCTCAGCGAAACCTCATCACTCTTCCTGTTTAACACTAACCTGATACAACCGTATGTCTGGAGCCAAGACAGCACGAGCAAACAGAGCGCCGCTGTTCAGCACCTTTCCAGCTGAGGTTTCTGACTGTAATGAAGTTGTGTGATAAAATAGGATCAAGATAATGAGCAAGCCATATAATAAAGAGATAACGAGCAGACAATATAAAACACTGTAAAGAAGTCATTTTCACGCACAGCAGACAATCGCAAATATTTTTTCTTGCCAACGACGTTATGAAGGCCGCTCTCGTGAAACATGACTCATGTGAACAATTGAAGTGGGAGTCGAGTGTCCCAATCCCAATGATTGATTCTACCGTTTAATGGCGCAACACACCTCCGAAGCTCTAATTCCAATTATCTGGCATCCTTCCAGATCCGATGAGACAAGGCGTATTCGCAAATAGCTGATTGAAAACAATCTGGGATTTAATCTACAGGGCTATCACTGCCATGATCAGTAATTACTACTGGCTGTCAATTTACCACCCACTCGCTGAGGACCTGGGCACAACAGTAACTTACTCAAACTCTCTCCGCCTGAACTCGTGTATTTTACAAACACACTTGCATACTTTCAACGGCTGTGCTGTTCATTTGTCTCAATTGCCAGGGTGTGTCAAGTGTGTTCATTTAAATGAGACACTGCAACGCAGAAGCAGATGGAAAATTTATGGCTTACCTCGACAGTTTTAGGCATCTAAAAATGATGCTAACATCTTTTTTTTTTTGCCAAATTTGCAGGGAGGAAGTTTGAGATATTATCTCTGTTTTTGTTCTAAATGAGGTTATACAGCCAACAGACCAGCCTCTATGAATGCTGAACTTTTGCGGTATAGTGAAACGAGGATAAAAAGCAACAGTACAAGTGAGTTTTTAGCTACAAACGTCAAGGCTAAACCAAGGTCAGCCAAAACATGTGCTAGCATGACAGAAAAAAAACAGGATATTTAGCAATTAATAGTTAGTCCAGCTATTTTAACTCAGGTTATGTTAAGGGCAGATCTAAGAACTGCATGAAAAAATATGTTTACTACTAAAAGTCAGGGACAAGGCCATTCCTCTTGTTTCCCACAGAGAGGGAGAATTGATTTACTGACATTGACAACTGTATTACTGCTTTTAATTATAGCTACAGTAGAGAGTCCAGGTACAATCTACCAATCACAGACACGGCGAATGAGGTTATTTGTTCTACCATAACCTGACACCTTGATTAATTTGACAATTGTTCCCAGTGTCTAGTGTAACTACAGTTCTAGGTAGATAAGAATGCTATTGCGGATGATTATATGGCTCTGACCCTTTGAGGCAAGAGCGTACTGTACATATTAAAAACTTCAATCTCTCTTCTCCTTTTAATCTTCACTCTTCGTCACAATAAGGCATACCTGACCTTTGTGAAGTACATAAAGAGCTCATCCAGCAGGATATATGGGCAGGCAGGATCACAGTGTGATGTGAAACATCTAGAACAGTAGACAAATGTGCATGTTATCTTTCTTGATGAATGTGTTTTGCCAAATATTCTGTATCTTGCCTCTTACCTAATGGGTTTACACAGCCATTAAGGCATTGTTCATGCCAAGAAAAATTGCTATTAAGATAACTGTAATGATAACTATTATAAAGACGAAACAGCTGCAGTCAAAAGTTTACATACACCTTGCTGAATCTGCAAAATGTTAGTTATTTTACCAAACTAAGTGGTGTCATACAAAATGCATGTTATATTTTTATGTAGTACTGACCTGAATTAGATATTTCACATAAAAGAGGTTTAGTCCACAAGAGAAAATAGTAGTTGAATTTATAAAAATGACCTCATTCAAATGTTTACATACACTTGATTCTTAAAACTGTGTTGTTACCTGAATGATCCTCAGCTGTTTAGTGATAGTTGTTCATGAGTCCCTTGTTTGTCCTGAACAGTTAAACTGCCTGCAGTTTTTCAGAAAAATTCTTCAGGTCCCACAATTTCTGTTTTTTTTTCAGCATTTTTGTGTGTTTGAACCCTTTCCAACAATGACTGTATAATTTTGAGATCCATATTTTCACACTGAGGACAACTGAGGGACTCATGTTCAACTACTACACAAGGTTCAAATGCTCACTGATGCTCCAGAAAGAAAAACAACGCATTAAAACTTGGGGGTGAAAACTTTTGAAAAGAATGAAGATGTGTACATTTTTCTTATTTTGCCTAAATATCATATTTTCGTCATTTAGTACTGCCCTTCAGAAGATAGTTACATGTTTCCCAGACAACAAAATAAGTTAAATTTAACCTGATCTTCAAATTCAAAAAGTTTTCACCCCCCCGACTCTTAATGCATTGTGTTTCCTTCTGAAGCATCAGTGAGCATTTGAACCTTCTGTAATAGTCGCATATGAGTCCCTCAGTTTTCCTCAGTGTAAAAAGATAGATCTCAAATTTTTACCTGAAGGATTTTAACTGTTCAGGACAAACAAGGGACTAAAAAAAACAAAAAAACAGCTGTGGATCATTCAGGTAACAACGCAATATTAAGAATCAAGTGTACGTAAACTTTTGAACGGGGTCATTTTAATAAATTAAACTATTATTTCTTCTTGTGGACTATATGTAACATCTTTTATTTGAAATATTTTATTCAGGCCAGTACTAAAAAAAAAAAAAAAAACATGCATTTTGTATGATCCCTCTTATTTTGATAAAACAGTTAACATTTTGCAAATTCTGCAAGGTGCATGTAAACTTTCAACCCCAACTGTAACATTAAAAAGTGTATCAATCAGTAGTTTTTCTAAAGAAACACTGTCCAACAGTGACGCCAGCAGGTAAAGTTACAGCGGGAGTCCATGTCTCTCTCATCTACCCTGAGCCCACTGTGTTTTAACAGCCCCCCCTAAAGCATGCGGAGGTAATTGAAAATGAATGGGGGATACATGAGAGGAGGCAATGCCTCCATCGTGATATAATTGGATATGACTAGTTATGATCAGCTGTGATTGGTTCACGTAATAATTCCCACCTCATGTTTGTTCGCGTTACACATCCGCCAATCAGTTTGAATGATCAATATAATGGCGTTAATTGGAAGACTAATTGAAAAAAGTAAGTAAACATCTGAATATTGAATTCATGAATATTAATGAATACTATATGGCTTCTGCTCAAATAAGCAGCAGATCCTTCACATGCACTTTTGTGTAAATTTACAATTAGGATCTAGCATTATTCATCACTTAGCCTCTGCTTTAGCCGTGCTGCACAATCCGGCCCCGTGTGCTTTCCAATCAATGTGTAAATTATAGGATGCTGTCTCCACAGGGAACAGGACTAGTGAGGGTACAGTAGCCACAGTGAAGGATACAGTAAGGGCATTTAGTCCATTAATCATGATGCTACAGACATTTACATGCTTACACACTGAAGGAAGCATTGACAAGTGTCCATAGACAAGAATTACTTTTTGTGCCTGGTAACAATTGGTGAGGTTTTCCTTTCATTCCTATGACAAAATAATACAGAACACCATTACGGATTTGAATTACTTGCTTGTTGATGAAAACCGAATAGCAAATTTCAGGCGTAGTCTTTTGTCTGCTCAGACTAAGACAAATCAGTCAGAATACAACTCAGGTTGTGGTAATCACAGCTGAAGAACCCGAAAGCAATTATACCAGCTAATTAGCATTAGAACAGCACACTTAAGGAATGAAGTTTCAGAACAATCCATGTGAAAGAACACAGCGGACTTGATGGGGCTTCTTTATCTCTCTTAAGCATTTAGCTTAACCATTCTTCAACGTGTCTGCCTCAGCATACAAGAGCTGTGTGGGACTGAGTTTGGTCGTATTGCAGATGGTAAAGGGATAGTTCAGCCAAAAATGAAATTTCTGTCATCATTTATTCACCCTCAGGTCGTTCCAAACCTGTATGACTTTATTTCTTCCAGGTAAAAGATGGGATAAGAAGGGGAGAATGAGGTAAAAAAACAAACAAAAAAAAACTAGGCAATATTTTTCACCACTGTATTCTTTTATGTGGCTCCATAAATACTACTATTACTATTTATATATGTGTGAGTGTGTTAGACAGTAATATAAAAAAAGCCTTTTTTTAACAATAAAGACACTTGAATCTTAAATCTACAGATTTATTTCCTAATGTATTTATTTATTTCCTAATAATAATAAAAATGCTGGGGGAAAAAACATCATAAGCCTCAAAAATCTCATTGCTGTATGAGCTGTATGGCTCAAGGTGTTGGAGCATGTGCAGTAATCACTCGGCCAATAATATAATTCAGGATTATGATCAGTCGAAATCCTATTACTTCTGGAATTTGTCATTGGGATGTATTCGCCTTCTTGTTAATAGATGTCATGCTGCTGTAATGGACAACAAAGTTAAATTGTGTTGTTTGACTTTTCTCCAGGCAATTGGGTGGACAGACAGAAGAGAGAAATAGTGTGAATGAAAGGCCTCCTTTTCTCATAGCACTGCGACGGCTGAGCCCTGTTTGAAATGAGGGCCGCAGTTTGATGGCTATCAGTGAGATGGAAAAGCACCGCTGAGCTAGCTTCCCTCTGAGAGTATTAAGAAATAAATTGTGTCTGTCATGTCAATGGGGATAATATTAGTCATGACATTACATTAGCCTGCTGATGAAAATAGAAGACGACGTACTTTCCAATTCAGACGGAGCACAGGAATAAGATTCGCCAATTTTTTATGCATTCATGAATGCTCTATTGTCCCCTCTGCGCTATTGAACATAATAATCATATGCACTAATCATTCACAAGGCAAATGGTTATAAAAATAATACAGAATTTGATATGACATTGTGTTTTGTAACAACAGAGAATTTTTATTATCAATTTCACAGTTTAAGAAAGTATAAACATTATTTTAAGCTGCCTTAATTAAAGCTTTACATATGAAATATTAAATTGTTTTGAAATGGAATAGTTTATTGAACACTTAGGCAAAAACAAATTAAAAGCAACTAAATCTGTTTTATGATATTTATCCAGTGTTGGGAAGGTTATTTTGGAAATTACAGATTACAAGTCACCTTATTTAAAATGTAATAAGTACACCCTAAAAAATGCTGGGTTAAAAACAACCTAACTTGGAGTATTTGGCAACCCAGCGCTGGGTAAATATTGGACAGAACACATGCTTGGTTTAATGTTTTTAACCAACATGCTGGGTTGTTTTATTTAAGTCAACTGTTTTAAAATTATTATATTGCTGGCTTAAAGGAGAAGTCCACTTCCAAAACAAAGATTCACATATAATGTACTCACCCCCTTGTCATTCAAGATATTCATGTCTTTCTTTCTTCAGTCATAAAGAAATTATGTTTTTTGAGGGAAACATTTCAGGATTTTTCTCCATATAATGGACTCCTATGGTGCCCCGATTTTGAACTTCCAAAATGCAGTTTAAATGCGGCTTCAAACGATCCCAAATGCAGTTGTAAATGATCCCAACCGAGGAAGTGTCTTATCTAGTGAAACGATTGGTTATTTTCATTAAAAAATATACAATTTAATTATTTTTTAATCTCAAACGCTCGTCGTGTCTTGCTCTCAATGAACTCTGTGTATTCTGGCTCAAGACAGTTAGGGTATGTCAGAAAACTCTGATCGTATTTTCTCCCTCAACTTCAAAAATCATTTCAAAATCATCCTACATCGCTGCAGAAGTACCGACACAGTCTTTCCAAAGTGAACATGAAAAGAAGATCAAACACCCTTAACAAAAAAGGTAAAACAGCAATATAGGATGATTTTGAAGTTGAGGGAGAACGTGAGATGGGAGTTTTTCGACAAACCCTAACTGTCATGAACCGGGAAAGAGTAAGACAAGACGAGCGTTTGACATTAAAAAGTATATAAATTGCATTATTGTTATTAAAATAACCGATCGTTACGCTAGATAAGACCCTTCTTTCTCGGCTGGGATCGTTTACAACCGCATTTGGGATCGTTTGAAGCAGCATTTAAACTGCATTTTGGAAGTTCAAAATCGGGGCACCATAACAGTCCATTATATGGGGAAAATGCTGAAATGTTTTCCTCAAAAAACAATTTCTTTACGACTGAAGAAAAAAAGACATGGATGACAAGGGGGTGAGTACATTATATGTGAATCTTTGTTCTGAAAGTGGACTTCTCCTTTAAAATGGGCTGGAAATTAAAAATCACACACAGAATTATAGAGGCAACAGCAATAATCAAAAGACGATCATTTATTATTAAGCAAGAACACCCATGGACAAAAATATAAGACAAATTAAATTAATTTTGGGTGAATACAGCATAGTTTACAATATTACATATAGAGCTGGCAAACGATTAATCGCGATTAATCGCATACAAAATAAAAGTTTGAGTTTGCCTAATATATGTGTGTGTGCTGTGTGTAATTAGTATGTATATATAAATACACACAAATTAATGTGTATATTTAAGAGAAAAATGTTAATTATGTACAAAATATTTTTATTTATATTTAATATAAATTCTATAAAAATGATAATAAATACATATACTTGTAAATATTTCTTAAATATATACATGACTGTGCTTGTATTTATATATACATAATTATACACAGTACACACACATATATTAGGCAAACTCAAACCTTTATTTTGTATGTGATTAATCGTTTGCCAGCCCTATTACATACATTTAAACTTGTTTAACAAGCATTTTTGTAATGCATTTATGTAATATTTAAAAGTAGCATTTTAATTTGTGTATACACAGTAATTACTTTTCACCAAAATAGTGCTAATTCTCGTGCCAGTGTGTCAGCGAAATCTATGTAACTGATTAGTTTTGATTACATTTTGATTACTTTTCTAAATTTCTAACACGTCTTTCAACTGTTATTTTTTTTTTAAACATTTAAAGCAGGCAGGGTTAACCTTACAGTAGCACACAACACTGATTGTGAGATTTTCAAAATCCTTTTAAAGCACAGCCACCACAATTCAGACTTTAGCACCTCTTTTTACTTTGAAATCATTCTGAGGTTAAATACTGATTAAAAATCATAACAAGATATAGTTTAATAGCTATGATACTGTTTATGAAATCAAATCTTTGCATAGCTAGGAAACAATGGCATCTAACAATACCTTGGAAAAAAACAGTTAATCTTAAAAAAATATAGCACATACAGCTTTTTATGCCAAAAATAATTAGGATATTAAGTAATTATCATGTTCCATTAGGATATTTTGTAAATTTGCTGCCATAAATATATCAAAACTTAATTTTTGATTAATAATATGCATTGCCAAGAACTTCATTTGGACAACTTGGCAATTGTCTCAAAAACATTTTTTTATTTTTTTTTTTGCACCCTCAGATTCCAGATTTTCAAATAGTTCAATCTCGGGCAAATATTGTCCCATCATAACAAACCATACAAAAATGCAAAGCTTATTTTTAAATCTCAGTTTCAAAAATTATGACTGGTTTTGTGGTCCAGGGTCACAAATCCAGAGTTTTATTCAGAGGTCCAAACTGACCAGTAATATGCAGTTTGGTGCAGAGTTTGTTATTAGTATGACTAAGATTAAATTCTGTTTGATTGTAATGTAAATCAAAGACATTTGTATTACAGTATATCTCAGACTGCTTATATAAAATGCATATAAATATCAGTTGTCACTCTATATCTGCCAATAATATGTCTTAATAAGATGATATTTGACTGCTGATGATATTAAAATGTTTTATGATCAAAGCTCTGATCTGATATTGTTGGGAGCAAAACATATGCAGTGCAATATGACGATTGAGAGACTGATGTATATTTGATGTTTACAATTTAACATGACAAACAAAACAAACAAGGGATAATACATATGGATAATCAAGTAATGCTAAGTTGCTTCAGTCCAGTAAATCAAGGTGGACATTTTTAGAATTAAGAAATACTATAAAAATGATCAGTCAGAAGGCAGAGACATGTAGAAGATTGTGCACAGCAGGTTTAACAGCAAAGATTTGATCATTTTGATAACTTAGAGGGCTTAGAAAGAAATTAATATATCAAATACGATACAGCAGGCTTAATGGTTAAACTATAGAACACTATTAAGCAGTATTTTTAGGTGTAGCAGCCTGTGAAACACATCTGAAGCCACTGAACTCACAATCCCATTACATACAAATGTTGGTAGTCCAGAGCCACGTCTGCCGGTTTGTAAAGAGCAGCCGGTCTTTGTGAAGAGGGGGATTTGCTTTGTAAACTAGATTTAGTTGATTTTCCTGTTGTTTGTTTTTCTCTCTGGGGAGAGATGCTTTGCTCATTAGCTTGAACACATTGCTTGTAATGGAAGCTAATGGTTTATGCATATGGAGAAATCAGCAAGTGCTGCTATGATGTAGTGTGATGTTTGTTTTATGGAAATCAAATAGCAGGATAAATCGAAGTCTTCATGCATAGATACCAACATTCAAACAGAACGTACAATATAGCTGTGTATTGTTCTATAATTTAAATAATTTGTCTGTATGACAAAATTGTTTATCCAGATAAAAATAGACAGGCCTTTGAAATAGTTTACGTAATTAATTATATACAAAAATATACTGTATACCCAATCTGAGCAATGGAGGTACACAACCACACTGACCCAAAGAAAAACAAATCTACATGAACGGTCCTCAGTGCATTGAAGTATGAAATCTGTAATTAAATATTTAATCAGGGATTCCCAATGCGGAAATATCAGGTATTTTGATGCAGCCTAGCTAAAGCACTGGCTACATCATTAGCTTTTATTGTGCTTTCCTGATAGCGCCACGGCCCTGTTTAATAATCATTATAGGCCATAAAGAGAAATGGTGCAGGGAATGTTTCATTAAGACTGTAATCCCAGGATACAGAAGCGTCAGTCGGTCGGGTGACGACACGCTGCTGTGCTGCTGATACAGCAGGATGTCAGAAAAGAGCCATTTGGCCCCATCCAGAGCTGCTTCAGTGTTTAGCATAAAACATTAAGAGAGAATAAAGCAGGATTTCATCATGGCTTAACCAAATTGAATCTCTTGTTTGGAAACAACACACAAAAGATCAGCCATTCTGAACATAATAAGAATTTAAATGAACATCAATCCAAATTCATACAGCAAAGATCAAAAGCAGGTCAAGATGCATCTTTTTTCATCACAGGTTTGATTACTAAAATGGTCAAATGTGTTAAATGAAGCACGGTATAAAAAACTTAAATGAGATATTTAAAATAGAACAAAATTAGAGAACACTTACAGATACTTCCAAGTTATTGGTGTTAATTTCCTGGTGCTAATTTCCTTAATTATATGACAAGCCCTATTTAACTGGCAGCATTTCTCCAATTTTCACTGAGAATGCAAGATGGCGGGCCGCTCTAAAGTGAATGAAACTCAGATGAAGACCAAAGAGATGACCCTTTCAGACATTGCAAGAAAAGTCACTCATTCCAAATCTGTGATTTCTCCAATATTGCAGGTTTACAATGACACTAATATTGATTCAAGTTCCCTAAAAATGCTGGTCATCCATGTAAGACGAATGCACGAGAAGACAGGGTAATGCAGAGACTCTCAACAGGGAATCGGTTCAGCACTGCAGCTGGAATTGCTTGCAAGTTCAGCGCTAAACAGGGTAAGGCTTTTCATCAGCAGAAAGAATCAAAAGCATAAGCTCACCATTGCTGAGGAGCATGTTGTGTGGTGAGAAGAAAACTGATCCAAAGTTAATCTTAGTGATGAGAGCAAGTTTAACTTATTTGGGTCTGATGATAAACATTTTGTTCGGCATCAAACTGAAGAAAGACTGAAGCCCAAGTGCATAAAAGAAGTCACAAGAAAGGTGGAAGAGGAAGTGTATTGGTTTGAGGGATGTTTTCTGCAGCAGGAGTTGGGACTCTTATACAGATTCATGGCAGGGTAAATGGAAATGTTCATTAGAACATCCTTCAGCAACATGCAGTTCCTTCCCTGCAAGCATCTCCCAATCAGCCAGCAATTTTTCATGCAAGACAAAGCCCCCGTCACACTGCAAAACGTCTAAAGCAGTTGAAGCTAAGAACATTAAAATAATGAAATGGACAGGCCAGAATCCTGATCTAAACCAGTCTGAAAATCTCTAGAAAGACAAAGTTATGGCTAAGAAACCCACTACAGTTACCAAACTATGGAAGCGAGTGGAAGAAGAGTGGACCAAAATCACACCAGCACAGTGTGAGAAACTAGTGATGTCCTGTGGCCTTTACACTTCCTACTAATTTCTGACATCTGTACCCCTTCAAAATTTTAGTTGTAATAATCTTTTGTGCTACACAGTGTTTGCAGAATTGGGCTACTTTCATACTATTGCCATGGGTTGTTTTCCATGTCTGCGGGTTGAAGCGACCCGAATAATGTAATATTTAGCCCCTAGAATGCTCATTTTACCAGAGGAACCCCATCAAAAAAATGTGTATTTTACCCCCTGGACACCCCCGAAACGTAATTGGGCTACTTTTGGGCTAGTCTTGAGTAGCAGTTGGGCAGTTTTTGTTGTGAAAACCTGGCAACCCTGGTGCTACAGTGGTTACTGTTCTCTAATTTTAATCGCTGTGGTTTACACAAAATAACATTTTTTGTTTAAATGCCTTGGAGTAGATGCTAGTAGAAGAGTGGTATATCTACAAGTAATAGTCCTTCAAATTTTGAGCTATAAAGATTAACAATATTTTTGAAAAAAATCAAGTATCTATAGATTGTTCTCTAATTTTGATCTCCATTTTAAATGTAATTGGTCAATAAATGGCTATGTTATGATTTTATTATGAGTAAAACAATTACAAATGTTATGAATATCATGGAAAAAGTTTGAAAGAAAGTACATTTTGAACAACCTTTAGCTGTATTCTCTGAAAAGCATTAAAAATTAAAGCAAGTCTCTAAACTGAGTCCCCAAAAGGATCGTGTCTATCTGCAGAGCGCTGCGATTGGCTGAGATCAGCTATCTTCCCTGAGGGCTACACTTCATACACACACCTTAAGGAGCCGTCTCCCTTCACTGGAGGTGGAAATGAGCCGGACTTAAGATGCTCCTGGTGTCGGTCTCTCAGGACAACTAGGCAGAGAGTCTGGGAATAATGTCTGCAGTACTGCAGTGCAAAAGAACACAGCGGTGCACGGTTTAATGTACTTTATCTAATTAACCCACCAGCTGGATATTATCATTTCGTTCAGTCATTTCATGCTTTTTTTTTTTGCATTGCATTAATATGACAATAGTACAACACAATTGTGAACTAATTTTTGTTATCATATCAGCTCACTGTGTTACTTTGTCTTCATGTGTTTACTTTATATGCTAGTATACTCCTGTCTTTCTCCTCCATGAAAAAGAACCAAGAATATTGATGACTCATCCTGCACTACGCAGATTTGCATCCAATCAAATGCTCTCTAGAATGAGAATGTCCCACCCATAATACCATGACTAGCAAGCAGAAATTCATTAATCATAGCTGTGAAAGAACTTAAGCCTATTAGCTATTAAAAAAGTCAAGTCTCTTGATATGTCCCGTTTCCTGTTTAAATAGGATATATTAACATAAAAAAGAAAGCTGCATTAAAAGGAAAAGTTCACTTCCAGAACAAAAATTTACAGATGATGTACTCACCCCCTTGTCATCCAAGATGTTTATGTCCTTCTTTTTTCAGTCATATGGTTTTTGAGAAAAACAGTTCAGCTTTTCATATACTGGACTACAATGGTGCTCCCGATTTTGAACGTCCAAAATGCAGCTTCAGAGGGCTTTAAATGATCCCAGCCCGAAGAAGAAGGGTCTTATCTAAAAAAATAAAAAAATAAAAATACAATTTATATACTTTTAAGCTCAAACGCTCTGTTTTTTCCAGTTCATGACAGTTACGGTATGTCAAAAAACTCCCATCTCACTTTCTCCTCCAACTTCAAAATCATCCTAAATCATCCTGTTTTATTTATTTATTTTTTATTTTTTTTATTTATTTATTTATTTTTTAAAAAAGGTGTTTGATCTTCTTTGCATGTTCACTTTGTAATGGTACTTCTGCAGCAACACATTCTCACTCCCAACTTGTCACATATTGATGCTTGGTCAGGACCCCTTTAGCGTCATTTTTCGATGCGCAGGGTCCTCCATTGTTTTCAGTTGTTTGTTTTAATTTAATAGTTTGCATGCATTTGTAAAAAATATAAATACTTTCATATAAATGTATACTTTCGTTCGAGCACCTAAACCCACCCCTACCCTAAACCTACCCATTTCTAAACAATATAAAAGACGTAGCAGTCACAGGTATTTATTGCAAAAAAACTGACCATAAACAAGCAGCATAAAAGCATTACATACAAGTCCTATTGCATTCCAAGTCTTCTGAAGCCATACTCTCTCTTTATGCAAATACTGAAGGGTTTAATCGCTGAAAATGATCCCGCTCCCTTAACGCGCTCACATCTCATTCAAAAAGATACTCCTGAACATTATCGTGATGCATTCGGACACGGGACACCCAAGAGCCAATAGCATTTCACAACAAGGCTGTCAAAAGGCTGGCGGCATTTTTTTAATTCATGCACAGACAATACAGGACGGTGGACGAAGACGGCAATCGTGTCTATTCTTCTCACTAATAAATCGTTTTGCCTCTGAACACTTGGAATATTAATACTTTTTAAATAAATTGTATATAAATATAGTTGTATCTGCCTGTTGTTTTGTTGACAAATGGTTAGGTTTAGGGGGAGGGGCTGGGTTAAATGTGTAAATAGCGTAATATAAAAAAAAATATACAAAATTTAAAAAAAAAAAAAATTCACACCCCAACATATATGCAATAAAAGCAATATTATTACCCAATATATAGTTTAATCATGACGATAAAATTCCCAGTGCCTTTCGTGTAAGCACATTGGTTTCTTATTTAAAGGAACCGTATGTAAGAAATTTATTTCAGTTAATCATAAAATGGCCCTGACATGTCACTAGACATTAAGAAATCATGTTCATTTCAAATACTTATATCACTGACAACAGTGGTCCGGCCAGGATATTGTCATTTAAAAGTGAAAGTTGCAGCCCTCAACTGATGTTGATGTTGTCATGTTGTGTTTTGGTCTGAGGCGCCACCCTCCAGCTATCTACCAATCACGAAGTCAGTAGAGTTTCGTCATCCGGGTTGCCAGCTCTGCTCTAGTTACAGCTGCAGCTACGAACGTGTCGGATAAAACATGTATAAAGTTACGAAACCTAAAAGACCTCGTTATGAATCCGAAGTACGTCGTGACAAAGTCCGAAATAAAACATGGATTTGTATAGGAGATGCCTTTGACAGATGGAGACGTGCTTCCGTACGCAGTGGATTTTCCACGGTCGCCCCGTGCTAAATGCCTTTATAAAAAGCTTTATATCGCACCACTAGCACGGTATGAAAAGCCGCTTTTCCACTATCGGGCCGAACCGTTCTCTTCGCTTAACCGTTCCGTTCCGTGCCGATCAGGGCCAGTCAGCACGGATACGGTTTCATTTTCCACTGTGGTGCTGATAACGGAACTCTTTGGAATGTAAATACAAATGTGTTAGTCGTTGCCTTGGTAACGCAATTGTAATGTAAACAGTGATATGATCAGATATTTCTGTTTTTGGGAAAAAAAGGACACAACTATAAACAACGCAAAAAATAAAATAAACAGAAGGCGACGACAGGTATAACGTTACCAACAAATGCTGAGGGGATATGCATGCCAACGTAGACAGACACGGACACAGAAGGTAAAATCTTTCTGAAAACTAACACATTTATTGACAGTATTAATGCATGAGCTATGAACGCAGCGTAACAGCTGTTTACTTGGCTGTTTGATCATACAGCGCGCTTTTGCTTAGCAAACACATTCTATCAGCACGGTTTGGCACGTTTGTCTAACCGTGCCGAGAATTCCGGGCCGAGAACGGTTTTATAATCGTGCCGTACCAGGCTCATGTGGAAACACAACTGGAACTGGACCTGACCGTTCTAAGAACCGTTCGGCCCCATAGTGAAAAAGCGGCTTATTATGTTCCGACTGAAATGTGGTATTACAGTACATCCTTACAAAATATTTGGCTAATCGCCTTTAGTAAATTTTTGCGACACATAATTACTTCGCAAAACATCTCTCGTGAAACATAAACATAAGTAACAGAAGAAAAAAAACTTATTGTGTAGGACTCGTCACTTGCCATTGGAAGCTCCTGGTAGCAGCCTACGTTCCTGCGGAATCCTGCAGCTTAGCTGGCAACCTGAGTCAGGGGGGGAGGGGGAGGGGATACGCCGTTCTACAGTATTTTGAAAGTGATTGCAGTACCAGTTTTGGCCACAATCCTACATACGGTTCCTTTAAAGCTTTGGAGGACCCTGCACGTTGAAAAATGACGCTAAAGGGGTACCCTGAGCGTCAAGAAGTGACGCCAAGGGGCCTGACAAAACATCCATATGTAAAGAATTGGGAGTGAGAACGTGTTGCCTGCAGCCATGTAGGAAGATTTTGAAGTTGGAGGAGAAAATGAGATGGGAGTTTTTAGACGTACCCTAACTGTCATAACCGGAAAAAAACACACACAGTTCACACAGAGCTAGACAAGACAAGCGTTTGAAGTTGGAAAGTATACAAATTGTAATTAAAAAAATAAAAAATAACCAGTCGTTTCACTAGATAAGACCCTTCTTCCTCGGCTGGGATTGTTTAGAGCTCTTTGAAGCCGCATTTAAACTGCATTTTGGAAGTTCAAATTTGGGGGCACCATAGAAGTCCATTACATGGAGAGAAATCCTGAAATGTTTTTCTTCACGACTGAAGAAGGAAAGACATGAACATCTTGGATGACAAGAGGGTGAGTACATTATTTGTAAAAAAAAAAAAAAAATCTGGAAGTAAACTAATCCTTTAAACCCATTAGCTATTTAAAAAAAAAAGTCAAGTCTCTAGATATGTCCCGCCCAAACTTTCTGTTTGAATAGGATATATTAACACAAAAAAAGAAAGCTGCACTCGTCAAGCCATTAAATGGGGCCTTTTAAAAGTAAAGTCTGTAATTTGAGCATTTAATGACACAATTTAAAAAACAATGACTATTTTCAAACAAGCTGCTGATTACTTTCATTTGGTATTGGTCGATCTAACAGATAGCCCCGCCTCAGAATTGCACCATTGGTTGTGTCAGTGTTGCCGGGTGGATTAGGATGCTTAAACAAACAACATGTTTTGAAAGCGCCAGATTGTGGAAATAAAACTTGCAATGGATCAGTTATTGAATTTTAAGTTGGGACAAGAGAAAGTGTTTTTAAAAAGTACACACATTAACTTCAAATACTCACCATTCTGCAAATTCCCACAAGAATCCATTAATGTCAGTCAAAGTATGATCTATGATGAAGAGTAGAGGACCTGACGGGCTGGATTCAACTCATGTAATGTTCACTGACATTTGGACAGACTAAGTTGATTATCCTCTTGAGCTGCAGTGTCAGCGTTTCTCCGTCTGAACATATTTATGGAGGAAAAAGAGTGATAAATAAGTAAAATACAGTAAATTACCATTTCTTTTGCTGACGGACAACAAGAAGGGTATAGTAACTGCATTGGACAATCAAGGCAAGCTCACTGCTCAGCCACCAAAATGATCAAGAGATTTACACAGGGTCTCCATTCCTCCCTTTAACAAACACTACATAGGTTTACTCCTTCATGATGTCTTTCCCTGAATACTTACAATGGAGGCTGAATGAATTGGTGTGTGTGGTCCTTTCAGGTATCTCTGCAGGCAATCCCCAGTCCACTCAGCCAGCTGTCAAGGTGAGACAGTTTTACATGTTGAAGCTCCAATGCCCTTGTCCAATTTCACTTTGCAGTGAATCTGGGCTGAACACGCCAATCCTCATATTACCAAACAAATTAAATCAGCGAACTGGGAGGAGAAGCGGGGGGAGATCCTGTCAGACACACAACAGCCTCTCCTCCCTGCCTGCCAGGAGATCAGGACACTCTGAGAAGAGCTTGGTTAATTGGTTTAGGACGTGAAGTGTTTCTGACAAGCACCCAAAGACTGAGGAACTGCAGAGAATGATCTCGGAGGAGCGCTGGGAAAGTTCAGGTAATGAAGCTAATACTTCAGCAGAGGTTCATTTTAGAGAAGCTCTGCAGTGCATCGTTTAGCCTCGCTAAACAAAATGACACCTTATGTACCTCTTCAACCAACTGGTCAGTGAAACCAAATTGTGGTTCTTGGTTGAATGTAAGAATGAATGTAACTGCAATGGACTTGAATTTTAAATACTAACATCTTTAAAGGAATAGTTCACCCAGAAATGACAATTCTGTCATTAATTACTCACCTTCATGTTGTTCCAAACCCGTAAGACATTCATTCATCTTCAAAACACAAATTAAGATATTTTTGATGAAATCTGTGAGCTTTCTGACCCCACATAGACAGCAAACCAACTGACACATTCAAGGCATCATGGTACACTCTTGAATGCACGTTAAATTGGACATAGGTAAATAAAGTTGTTTTTTTGTTTGTTTGTTTGTTTGCTTGCACACAAAAAGTATTTTCGTAGCTTTATAAAATTATGGCTGAACCACAGATGTCACGTGGACTATTTTAATGATGTCCTTACTATCTTGCTGGGCCTTGAAGGTGGTAGTTGCGTTGCTGTCTATATGCCAACCTGATCTCTTTTGCAAGACCTGAAATACGCAGCGCCATGTACGTTTCATGACATATATACGATGTGAAATATCCACTGAGTGGCGCTAAAAGAGTCTTCGTTTATTTCCCCTAGAACAGATGAACGTACATTTCATATAACGTTGGTTTTGTACGTGTCACCGTAGTTCTGACTTGAAATGTCTGTTGAGTGGCGCTATAACATCCGCACTACACCTAAAACTACACGATAGTATGAACAAAAGTGAATGTGACGTAAAACCCAATCACAAACATGCTGTTTTAGTTTATTTTTTGATCTCTCATCTTTCAGCTTTCATTGTGAGTCATGTTTTTCACGGGATTCAAACCCAAGGATTTCACATCGCAAGTCAAAATCCATGCCGGCTGAGCTACCGAGCAAACTTGTTATGTCCAGAATGCGAAACATACATAGCAGTAATCATAACTGTGTACGAAAAACGATTACAAATGCTCGCTGTTTTACCACCTCTTGTGTTGGAAACTGCAGTGATATGTACTTATTGGTACTTATTTTGTGAATCGCATCTTGCGAAAAAGTTCCCACAGGTACGTTTTCGTCATGAGATCAGGTAGGTCTAGATCATGCAGGGTCAGAAAGCCGATTTCAAGAAGAACAAAGGTTTTACGGGTTTGGAACGGCATGAGGGTGAGTAATTAATGACAGAATTTTCATTTTTAGGTGAACTATCCCTTTAAGTATCCCACATAAGCTCTAAGGACAAATTATGAACAACACTAATGGGGCAAAATGCCCAGGACCTTCAATACCTGAAAACAAGCCAAATGAGATTGAAAATTGAAAATATAAGGGAAAAAGAATTCCCCTGAGGAATTGTCTACAGTAGGGTAGACCGGGTACAGTTGGTACAGGGGTACATATTAGACACCTTAAATAACTTGAGTGCGCAACAAGATGATTTATTAAATTTGATTCGCACATGCATATTAGCACCTTCTTTGATCGCAGGAAATTTGAAATACATGCAGTTCTCTAGTCCAAAGATATAGGCGAAAGTTTTTTTTTGTAAGGTAATCTTTTCATTTTACCACATTCCTTCCACAATGAATAGCTTCTCATCCTTACATGACTGTTAAAGCTAACTTACATTTTGTAAACCTTAATCTGTGCTCTAAAAACTGACATATTGCATGACTTCGTGTCATGCAAGGTCACCGTAAAATCTAGAGAAACGTTTGAGGTGGTACAGTTGAGACACAATGCATCAATTGTACCCGCACTGTTGCAGTTTAGTCGCATGATGTAAGATCACAAGTTAATAGTCACATTCAGACAATATATCTTTGTTTTGAGAATGACCTTTGTTTTATTATTTTTACTGTTACTCAACTTTTCAACTGTTACTATTAAAATGATGAACTGAAATTAAATATTATATCACTGTTTGCCCTTACTGTACAATGTTTTACAAATAAACTACTTTTAACTAAACAAATAATCACATAAAATACTGAATGGAAATAAAAACTGCTAAATATTTATTTTTAATTGTATTTTACATTTGCAGTGAATTGGTTAGGCAGCTTTACAGGATTACAGATGGGTGTCTCAACTGTACCCGACATGGCAAATATTGGCAAATATGACCTACTTATGAATGTTAATAAGTATTAGTATTTTAGTAGACAAGTAAAGGAAATGTCATATGAAAAATCACTTAATTTAGACCCTAGTTTTGGTGTGGCAATGTAAAAAGTTTAGTTTGAACACTAATTATACGCATCTGAACCATTCGAGCCAATCAAGATCTTCAGGGTTACTAGAAACTCACTGGCAGGTGTATTGAAGCAGGTTAGGCCCTTGTTTACACTAGTGCGTTTTCATTTCAAAACAGTGACCGTGTCACATGACCATGCAGGTACAACCATAGATATGTACCTGTATAGACAGATGCCCTATTATTTAGATGGCGGACGCGTCAGGTGCTTGGAGCGGTCGAATGGGGCATCTACTTATATATTTCTATGGGTACAACAATTAGCATGCAACCCCGGAGTTTTCAAACTAAAACGAGGTCTGCAGCATTTTCAAAAGTCTCAGTTTTTGACAATCGAAAACGCCGGAGTAGTGTAAATGATAGGCGTAACCGAAGCAATAGTTATGCGTTTTAAAACCAAACTAGTGTAAATGCAGCCTAAAGCTCAAGTCTGCAGGAAGGTGGCCCTCCAGGAGCAGGATTCGACACCAGATAGACCAGACTTCCTCTGGAATCCTATTGTATTTACAACTCTTTTTTGGATATCTTTCAAGAAGGGTCTTCCAAATGGGCTGGTGCCCGAGGGCATCACAGAACCATATCCCATCCTCGATCAGCTCAGCTGTTCTTGGAACAAGCACGTGGCGCACCTTCAAATGACTTTTACCTGGTAATGCACCACAGAGCATCACCTTGAAAACTTTTGCCATTAATTTGTAACAGCAGAATATTGCGGTTGCTCAACTGTATTAGAATTCTGCTATTCAGCAAAAACAATCCCAATTCAAATCCTGTGTAGAGGCGTTAAATGACAATTTCTTCGGTTCAAGGCACACTCGTTTAGATCGAGGATAAGACTCACAGGATGCTGTAATTTGTCTAGGGTGTGAAAAAAAAGAGTTAATGTTTGTGGTTTATAGGTGACACATCCTCCGGACACATTTGCTCATGTCAGCTTAGTGTTTAGTACCCACACATTTTATCGGAAGCCTGCAGCTGTCAGCTCATAATGGAAAGCAAGGTCATGATCTGTAAGATGATTCAAAATTTATTTATCTGGATATTGTGATTTCACACTAACGAATGAAAAGGGATCTGTAACTGTCTGGTTAAAAAAAAATGTAAATAAAAATCAGACTTGCCAAATAAAATTGGGTAAAACCAACTCCAACTGTTTTTTGCTGGAATTATAACAGACACCCTATCAAAGCATAAATGATGGTTCAAATACTTAACAATAATATTTGGCCAAATTAGTCTCAATATATTATAATTTTTTTCATACAACACAGTAGGGCTGTCTCAATTCCTTGATTTATTTTGAATACTCGATTAAAAAAAAATCCTCAATTGCATTTTGCCTGAGTCGAGTAACCGGCAAAATACTGCAAGTGGCGTATTCCACTGACCAGAATCCATTATATATTAAACCCATTTAAAAATCACAATAAAGCATAGAGCTATTGTGAATTCACAAACACTACGATTCAATTAAATAAATATATGCGCTTGAATTATTTACATGCATGTAGCTAGCTGCATCTCAGAGCAGCTCAAACACCATCTCTGCATAATGTTGTAAGTTTGGGTTTTTATAACGTTAATCTGGGAATGCAACATGCACCATTTCATCAGATTTGTAAGGTAAATCATTTATAAACCTAAGCAAACAAAGGAGAATAACATTTCATCCATATCTTTCTCAATATGCTAACTGTTCATGGCGATTTCAAAATAAAAGTTTAAACCCTGGCTCTGAGTTCACACGTATTGATGATCACGTATTACAGTGGCTTGAGCATTTCTGTCACAAAGAAATTGCCAGATATTAAAGATTAAGTGGACATTTGAATCAAATGTTTAGTCAATATTATTAGATTGCACAGTAATGTGTAAAAACAACTGTCAGGCCGTTGGCGCACTCTGCAGACATTTTTGATGTCTAATGTACATTAGCTCTATTATTTACAATACATTATGTGTTTTAATAGTTTAATAGTTAACACATACACACACAAAAAAACACTTACTTTTGATACTGTATTTGAACTAATTATTTTGCCTTTGCGATTATATATGTATTTTAAGAAATTCTAAAGGTTACTGTTTACTTAGGTTTATTTTTATTACAACAACAACAAAAAAAACAAACAAACAAAAAAAACACTATAATTATCAGATTACTTCATTAATCGTCAGAATAATCGTCCAATTACCAAAATAATCGCAAAAATACACAAAGTCTTTGTCTGGCTATTTCTTCTGTACCTCATAATTTTTTATAAAATTACCATAACTCAATATTCCAGTAAAACAACAGACTTCCCTTCGGTTATGTATCCCAAACTTCTCCAATAAGTTAGTCTGCTTAAACCCCATAATTTTCTTAAAAAGAACTAAAAGCTCTTACAGAAAAACTGTGTACTCCGTGTTTCTGTGTCTTCAGTTCAAGAAAGTTCTCCTCCAGCTTCAAAATCATCCTACATTGCTGCAGAAGTACTGACCCGGTGTTTACAAAGTGAACATGCAAAGATCATCAAACACCATTTGCAAAAAAAGGTAAAACAGCGATGTAGGATGTTTTTGAAGTTGGAGAAGAAAATGAGATGAGAATTTTTTGAAATCTTGAACCGGAATAAACAGGGTTCACGCAGAGCTAGACAAGATGAGCATGAGGTTAAAAAGCATATCAATTGTCTTTTTTTTTTTTTTTTTTTGAAAATAGCCAATCATTTCGCTAGATAAGACCCTTCTTTCTTGACTGGGATTGTTTAGAGCCCTATGAAGCTGCATTTAAACTGAATTTTGGAAGTTCAAATTCACAGGCACCATAGAAGTCCACTATATAGAGAGAAATCCTGAAATGTTTTCCTCAAAAAACTATTTCTTTATGACTGAAAAAAGAAAGACATGAACATCTTGTATGACAAGGGGGTGAGTAAATTATCTGTAAATTTTTGTTCTGGAAGTGAACTTCTCCTTTAATAACTGAGAATACTCTAATATTGCTTAATATTAATTTTATACTCATGAATTTTAATTTTAGCAGATAGATGAGGTCATCAAGTAAGATTTTCCTCCTTTCCATCATTGTGCTGGCAGAAGAAACAGTGGTTTGTTTGTCCTCCATGTGTCTGCCAATCAAAGCTCTCCCCAAGGGGCTCCATCAATCAGTTTGCCCACATCCTCCTGCTATCAGTCTAGACATCAACGGGCAATGCGGCAGAAGGGCGGGGGCTTCCGAGCCACAGCAAGAACCTGACACATTTCTCACATTCAGAGTTAAATATCGCAGCTCTTTCATGTTTAGACAGTGCAGTTGTACATCAGCTCCCAGGACCGCTTGGTGGCAAAGGACCTCAAAAGGAGGACAAAGGTGGGAGCGTACAGTCCCTGACTGATGTTAGAAAGGGGCTGGAGAGAGATCAGAGAAAGTAGGATAAGCACCTGTGCTGTGCAAGCATACAGGGTGAAGCAATGGTTTATGGGATTGAAGCCAACGCTGACAGCATGTGTAACTCAGAGAAGACGGCGCACGGTGAGATATACTGACGGGGTGTAATAAAGTAGGAAATGCAGACTGAGATCTAACCTGAGCAAACGACTCCACAACACGCTCTCACTCAGGTCCTTTCTTGTACTTCAGACAATCAGCAAGAGACAAGGTTATTCTTCCTGAAAGAGTCCTTCAATCAACCACCTACAAAGAGACGCGTCACATTTAACCACAGACAGCACAGTTAGGGTTGCCATTCTTACGAAAACACACCACCACTCATTTTTTTTCTTGAAAAAGAGCATTTTATTAAAACAAAATGCATATTTACATTGCAGAGGTAACTAACCATATGTTGGCACAATATTCTGTACCTTTACAAAAGAGGGGAATGTATACAAAAATGCTTTGGGACACTCCTAAAAAGGCAAAGTTGAAAAACTTTGAGCTTTAACAACAGATAAATTAAACATATGTGCTATGATTAACCAAAAATGAGCTAAATATAGAGCTACCCCTGTCTTAAGGCTCACACGTTTTTGCCTTTCCAGAGTATTTTGGAAAAAAATAATAATAATAATACAATCCATGTTTGACAGTAACACATGACGGCTTTGAATTGCACAAACTTGTAGAAAAGTACACAGCAATTAAGGGATGCAATGTCATTTTTACATGATGTACAAAGATGTACAAAAAATGCCCACATATATCTTTAAATAATGACTGACGTGTAACAACATGCTGAACATTGCTGAGTGTTGATTCCTGTAAATTAGACCACTAAATTTAAAAGGCTGCCGTCAGTCAGAGAGAATGGTGTAGGCGTAAAAGGAGAGCTTGATGGGAGTTGCATAAAATCTGCTGGGATAGCTGCTGCGCCCTCTTCCAGTGTGGAGCCAAAAAAGGCTGCGGAAACAGTATATTCTTAAAGGCTGTCTTGTACCGTCACACTTTAGCAAACATGACAGTCTCAACAAAAGCACCTTACTAAGCTCATCAGTTTAACAATAGTCCCTTCCAAACAAACAAAGCTGCTTTTAATTCTGCATGTATCTCTTACCTGTGAATAACAGTGAATACTAAAGATATTATTATCCTGTTCTTTTATAAATTACAGTTTGTGCATTATCACATAACCCCTTCCAAATGTTAACCCAACACATGATGTTTTAAACGCATGGGACAAATTCAGACTCACAATATTGCATTTCTCAGTGATTTGCCTGATTTTTTTTCTTTACATGCCTGTCTACAACCAAGGGTGCCAGGCGGGGTCCATCCGGCACAGGTTGTCCAGGCTGTTGGCAGCTGCAACTAGCGTGTTTACTTTACTCTCACCACCCTCGAATTGAGCCAAGTTGTGGAGGCGGGTCATGATGGCGGTCACAGCTTTCTGGACCAGAGACACCAGCTGTTGGCTGTCCATGTTTTCAGGTTGTCCAGCTGGGGACAGAGGCATGGATGTGTCCTCCTGCGTCTTCTTATGCCAAGCGATGATCTCATCTCTAAGAACTGCTTTCAGGATGCCGTCGACCTGATTGAGAGGAGACAGATTTAGAGTGAGTCAAGAGCCCTGGAGACAAAAGTGCAGAGTGTCATTATTCAAGCTTACCTTGAAGTTAGGCTGAGCAAAGCAGCGCGCAACTGCTATCATGGAAGCCGTGAGGGGTCCGGATACGCCGATTGTAGTCAGGAACTCGGAGATGTTGGGCGTCAGCCTGAAGGGGACCGGGCGGTTGGCATCCAGGTCACCAGTGGCATCATTAATATCAAAGCGGAAGTATGACACATTGATTTTTCCAGTGTCCTGTTGGGGGAAACAATAGATCAGGATGGTGTTAAAACTAATTCAACTTCAAGAATCTGACCTTGTCATCTAGACACCACAAGTTCGCAGACTTAGCAAACTTTGAGAGAGCGGATATTGTGGCGCCAAGTTGTTCGTTTTTATTCAGAGAAACAAAGCAAAATCAAATTTAGGAAAGGAGCCTGTTTGCTCATGTGGGATTCAAGTAGGACCAACATCAGACAACAGCTAATCTATAGCACTCTGGGAAAACTGGATAGCGTTGTAGACATCCGACCACAAAAATGGGAGGATGTATTGATCCTACACCCACTGTGGTCTGCATCAGCATTTCAGCATATAAGCAAATATAATCCTCCATTTGCCTTCTGATGCCCTTGATGTAGAGCGTTGTTTTTACCAATTGCATTGCACATAACCATAGTTGCGTTTCCTAGGTACGCACCGATATTATCAATATCGTCGTATCGCGATGTTATTGTGGTCATGATGATATGAAAACGCAGGTCTTTCCGAATTTCCTGAAAACGTTCCAGCGTGACACCTGACAAGTTTTCCCAGATCACATCACATATGGCTTAATCCCTTCATCAAGTCTGTTTGCACTGTGTTTTAAAGCGAAGCGCACACATTGTTGAGGCTATCAGCTCGTGATCCTGTGTTTTCTTCGCCTCAGAACGTCTCCATTCACAGTGAATAATGCAGTGAACTCGTTTATTGCGTGTACTGTGAGTTTAGGATGCGTTTTGGAACACAATGGCCACCACTTACGCTTCATTTTTGTGGCAGATGATTACAGTATTTCACTAGATTTGTAGTGAGAGGTGTTTTTGTAAGCCTGTTTTTACTGAAGCTGGAGTTTTCCTTCAAAATAAAAGCTCTACTGCCATTTCAGTCAAAGTAAAAGCTTAAAAGTGCAGTATGAATTGCTGACAGCAAGTGGTTTAAATAGGTTACTGTAGTCCAACTTCAAAATATCTCTTTCAATAGAAATTAGGAAAGCAGTATTGTAATTTTCCTACTTTAGTGTAAAACAAAAATAATATACCTATGAAATATTCATTTTCATTTGTTTTACAATATATGGCTATTACTGCCATTGTTGTTATTGTTATTATTATTATTATTATTATTATTATATTCCAATTTGTTTGGCTTCCTAAAACACCAGTGTGAACGTAATTTAGACTAGAGAGTTATCACAAAATAAGGGTTGAATCACCTTTAAATGGGTCATCGGATGCCCATTTTCCACAAGTTGATATGATTCTTTAGGGTCTTAATGAAAAGTCTCTAATATACTTTGATTAAAAATCCTTGTCAAAATGAGCTCTGCAAAAATCATCGCATTCTAAGGGGTTGTTCCTATAAATGCAAATGAGCTCTGCTCATAAAAAAAAAAAAATGCTTATACACACTTTCGCGTTAACATGGACGGATATATGTAGATCGGGAGGGGCATTCCATTCACAAACAAACGTAATCCACTGCATCTTCAGCAGCTCAGATGTCCGGAGTAAATGATGACCACTATGTTCATTATTACATCCAGCAACACAACACTTCAATCGCTCAATCGGAGATATTCTTGTCTAACTTACATCCCTGCTTCGGCATCGAAACAAGGAAAGTTACTGGACTGTGACAACTGATCTGAGGTAAGACACTCATGTCAATCAACTATCGTGGGAGCGGCCTCTGTCGGTGTGACGGCAAGCAGCCCTTTTTAGGTTACAGTACATTAAGAATGATCATGTGACTTATGTACGAAAGGTGACCTGTGAAAAGCAGTTTCCATTGCAGTTTTTGAATTGTTTGAAAAACCACCTCATGCGAGTGTGAAAACTTTTATGTGATATATGAGAGTTTTTGCAAAATTCATGTGTTTTCAATTCACAATTTCAATTTGTTCAATTTGAAGGGTAATGGAAATACAGCTAACAATGTTTACCATTTCAAGACTTTTGGGTGATGCTGTAGTTGTCTCCAAGATTAGTTTAATAATGATGGAATGTCACTCAAATATTGTTAAACTCTTCCAAGCACAATAACAGTGTTAAAACATGATTCAAGCTCAATATTTAGACCCTGCACAGGACTAAACTCGATATCTGAAGTCAAACGGACTGGAAGTGATACGCCAGGGAAATGCATGATGGTTTGTGAGTGCGTTATTGAGAGAGAGAGACAAAGACAGCACATATCTGCTTGTCCGCTCTGCCTGCTGTGGTAATCTCCCAGTGCCTAATGAGATCTGCAGAGTGGAACCGGCAGCAAGGGGGCTTACTATACCCACTTAGCCGCCCATTCGTCTGCCTGTCAGAAAACTGCAGATTAGAATCAAAGGACGAGCTGCTTGTTTGACAATCATTTCTAATAAAAGACTTTCAAATGTACTCTATGGACCTACACTCACCCAATACTGTACCACAAATGTTGCAGGAAAGAGAATGGAAAGTGGCTCTCAAAAACTGAAACTTGTGATGACCCAACAAAATGACTTGTTGGATACATGCATATTTGATGAAAGAGCTAGTATCAGGTATGACATTAGTTCCATGACATCAAGTCTTTCAGGTACCTGTGCAATCTGCAGCATCTCTGGGTTGAGACGGTTCAGGTGCAGCATGAACTCAGCCAGGCCAATTAGAGCAAGCTGGATGGTGAACATTTTGCGGAAGGTCCAGTAGTCTGTGGCGTTGGGGAAGGTGTGCAGTGCCCACTCCTTCAACATGCTACGAGGAACCATGTTGCCCTGGACCTCCTTCAGAATGTCACGCAGGACCTTAAAACAAGGAAATAAAATATTAGTTGAAAGAAAAGTGCACTTAATGCGGTATTTTCAACCTCTGCTGCCTCAATATACGAGTATGTGAACATAAACAATGTCTCGAACTGCTCTGACAGTCACTTCATGATCATTTTACAGTTAATTATGACAAAAACTAAACCTACCATCATATCATATACAAACAGAAACTTAGAGGTCTTCACCCATCAACCCGTCAAAGTAAAAGTTCAGTTTAACATTGCATTACTTAATACAATGAATGATAATACTACTACTAAAAATACAATTATTAAAACATTATTTTATAAGGAATATTTACTGGAACAAATATTTGACAATTTATTTACCAGAAAACTGTACTTCTAAAAAATAAATAAATAAAATAAAATAATATATAGTATTATTACAGCTTTTTTAAAAATTAATTATTTAAACATGCTTTTAATGATGAAAATTTCATGAAACCATTCAAATGGAATCTAGAAAATTAATGGATAACACAGAATTTTATAAAAATAAAACTAAATTTAAGGGAGAAATAAGAAAAAAAAAGTATTAAGGGACTAAAAAAAAAGTGCCATTTTTTTGTTACACTATTGATGAATTGCTGTAAAATTGGGATAGTTTTATGATTTCAAATAATTAGACATGCTTTTTAATTAATAACATTTAATTTAACCATTAAAACAGTTTTAAAAAAAATTAAAACGGAAAAAAAACGGAATCCAGAAAAATTAAAACAGAATTTTTTTTTTTTTTAAATAAATAAAATGGAATTTGGGAAAACATAAAATGGATTTCAGAGGGCCCTAATATTCCTCCAAAATTAAAAGCAAAAATAAGTTATATTATTCTCATTATAACCTGTAATGTATCCAGATCTGTATACAAAATATAAATATACACAAAAAACCCCCAATGTCATTTCATGAGATTTAATTTATGTAAAATAATTTTTTACTGATGTACTTTCTCATATTATTTTCAACATACCTGATGGCTGGCTTGGGTTCCTCTAGCCTGAACAGTCGCAAGTCGGTCATAATAGCGGGAAATAGGGTTGTCATGCTCAATGCCCTTCTTAGCACAACGCTGCTTGTAGATTTCCACGAGAGACAGAGACGATGGATTGTCCTCCACTAACCGCATTTGAGGAGACACCGCCACCACCCTTGGGACTGAGAAGAGAACAGATTTAAAGAGGATGTACTCCACTGGTATATAAAGCAATTCAAATCCCACAGGCTATTTCAGCAGATATTCTGACCATTTTCTTTGAACGTCATCTTAGAGATTCTATTTGGCTTTGACAAACAGCCGTTATAGGGCTGAAATATGACCTCATCTCCTAAAATACCTCTAAACATTTTAACAGACCTGTTTATACAACCATTTTATTTACAGAGTCATTTTTTAAAAAGACAAATCAACAGCTAAGCAAGGCCACAAAAACACCTGTGAGGGAGTAAAAAGAAAAGCATGTCATACGACCACAGGGAACATCTCATACGCATCTAATAAATAACTTCAGTGAAAGGCATTAATGCATGATAAAAATAGAATATGCACACAAACATCCCTAATGTTAGTTAATGATTATTAATTGCATTGCAGCATAAAATCAACACACAGATGGAAAACAGACAAAATGTTTCAGCGAAAGCTAAAATGTGGCACCCTTGACCTCTTAACTGAGAGTGTTTCATCTTTAATGTGTCTATCACAAGAAAGACAATTTAGATCTTCCTCCCTCAGTCTCCACAGGGAGAAGGGCAACCTCATTTTTATTCATTCTGCTCCAGTCCCCCCTCTTTCTTCTTCGGTTACCACTACACAGCTTTTCTGGTACTTTTCACCTCAATCTTGCCTCTTTTTCTTCTCCTCTATTCTCCATCTCCCCCAATCTGTCTGAGAGCAACTAGGCCATTGAATTCAGCACTCAGAGCAAATGGACAGCATTCAAATGGGGCAGCTCAGGACACATGCAGGCCACAATTCAAAATAGACTTAACTAGAGAAGTAAAAGACTTTATTTTAAATTTCATTATTATTTTTTTTTTAATAAAATGCATTTATTTAATATGATTTTTATTTAAATTTTGTTTATTTAGTAGCGGTGGCAATCGCTTAAAAAAATAAATAAATCAGAAATTCTAGAAAGAACATACAGACAGTATATTTTCAATATTTGTTAATCATTTTCTATGACTGAAGGTATCACTGATACCAACATTAAATTTTTTTCCCCCTAATATTTAACCATTGACTAGAGCCATTCAGCGTTAAAGTACAACTGAGAGCTATCAATTTAATTAGACTTTAAAAAAATAACTTCTAATTTAAGCGAACCTAAATCAATATTCACATAAACCCATTATAATAAATGTCATATTTACCTGTGCCCTTTACCAAGCAGGAAATACACAGAAATTTAATAAAGTTATCAAACACTAAATACTAAAATAAATATAGATCAATCCTTAAAAGCTTCAAAAATTATTGATTTCCTCTTTTTCTTTTGTTCTCTAATTAACTCCCCATTCACACGGGGAGTGAGCATCGTTTCTCGTGACAGAAGTTAAATTTTTTTCAGCCAATCAGATCGATTTATGCAAATATAGTAGCGCAGATGCTAGCCAATCCCATTCAGTGCAGACAGTGGCCAACAAGCGCAAAGCTTCAGATACGCCCTCCGTGAAACGTTAACGCTGGCGCACCGTGTGAATGGTTCGTAACAGACATCACAGCAGCTGGGTCATTAGATTTTTTGGCTGCTATTACTTTAAGAGCTACCGTTGCTGAATGTGACATGTATCTAACACGCATGCTTTTGCGCTTTAATATTAAAATATCATACAGACTACAGTGCGCACTTCAAGCACAGTATAACAGCTGACAAGACAGGTAAAATTGTTTTTACTGACATACACTACCAGTCAAAAGTATTTGAACAATAAGATTTTTAATGTGTTTTAAAAGAAGTCTCTTCTGCTCACAAAGCCTGCATTTATTTGATCCAAAATACAGCAAAAGCAGTAATACTGTGAAATATTTTACTATTTAAAATAACTGCTCTTTATCTAAATATATATTTTATAACGTAATTTATTCCTGTGATCAAAGCCATATTTTTAGCATCATTACTACAATCTTCAGTGTCAGATAATCCTTCAGAAATCATTATAATATGCTGATTTGCTTTTTAAAGAAACATTTTATTATTATTATCAATATTTAAAACAGCTGAGTACATTTTTACAGGCTTCTTTGAATAGAAAGATCCAAAGGTCAACATTTGTGAGAAATAAAAAAACTTTTGTTACATTATATACTATACCAAAATCTTGGAATCAGTATAATGGTTTTATTGTTTTTTTAGAAAAGAAATGATAAAAAAATTAATACTTTTATTTAGCAAGAATGTTTTCAAATTAAACTTTCTATTCAAAGAAACTTGGAAAAAAAATTTCTACTCTGCTGTTTTAAATTAAAATAATTGGAGTGTGATTGGAGTGGCCAACCTTAGCTCTGCCCCTGCGTTAAAAATATTTTTAACGCCATTAAACTAGAAAAATTAATCGCCTGAGTTAAAATACTTTTATTTAGTTAAGTTTATTCTCCCAGGCTTTTTTTTGCAGAATGCAGTGACATGTTGGAACCTCATTGTTTTTTGTAATGGTCTGACGCTCTGTGCTGTGTAAGAGATCTGTTTTTACTACTGTATTTATTTAGATTTCAGAAGTTGTACAGCACATTGGTCAACCTGTTTTTAGTTGTGCTTTAGAAATAAATTGCCTTGCCTTATGTATTTTTTAGAAATAAACTTAAGGCTTGAAAATGTATTGGTCACGAAAAAGGACAGACTTATCCAAAACACTGACATAAATAGATGTAGTCAGTGCTATTTCAGGGGAAAGGCAATGTGTCTGTGTAATCTTGGGTTGCTGCAGTACCTGTGAAAAAGAGGTGTCTCTTGGTGGTCTCTTTTCTCTTTTCTAGGCAGGGGTTGAGTAGCCGCAAGAGTTGCAACACACGCTCCTCTCTGCGGGACTCTGTCAGACATGCGTCATTCATCACCAAGTACGGATAGATCTTGCCGTTGTGCCCGCGGATGTAGAGGCGTCGAGCAGCTGTGTTGTGCTTTTGAACAATCTCCACCCTGGGCATGAACCTTAGGAGGTAGAGTAAGATGGGGTGAGAGAGAGAACGATGGGTAAGTGATGAAGTAATCACTGAGAATTAAGGTCTCAGCTGGAGTCTAGCTTAGAATTCCAAGGGAAGAATGTGAAAAAAAAAAGTTAAACCAAAAACCTCAAAGACCTATGTGTCCAAGTGTACGTATTAGGAACATGAAGCTACACATTTAAAATTGAGTTGTGGGTTGCCTGAATAACTAATATAGTAATTTGTTTTAAGTCCTCAATTTTAAAAATAGGGGTCAATATTACTGTAGGGTGTTATTTGGTGTCCTATACACAAATAACCCATTTGTCATGATAACTGAACATAAAAATAACTATGAAAGGGTGTGTTATATTAAGTTTTTATTCATAACAAAAGCATTGCTTGGTTCTTTAGATACATTTTCTAGATTTTTAAAGAAGTTTTGTGTAGGAGGTGTCTGTTATTTAGCTATGTCCCATGCACTGCTCATTAAATCAAAAGTCAAAATTATAGTCAAATCATAAAATTTTAAAATTTCGTTCTCCTATTAATAGTTTGATAATTTCAGTGTATTGACCATTTGCTAATAAAAACAATACTTTCATTTGATAAAAAAAAAAGAAGAGTTTGTCCATGTCCCTTGAATGGTTGTCCACCTTGTCGTATAGGGAAATCCGCCCCTTTAAGAAAAAGCCACCCCCTTTACTGACATCTGGACAACAGATTTTTTTTGTCTCTGCAGTGTCGGGAACTTCAACAGCTGAGGTGAGTAAGTTGGTGACTTTTAAATTGACAAATTTTCTTCATAGGAGTTTGCTTACTTGCTTTTCCTAAGCTTAACATGTCCACCCTGTTGGCATAAAATATGCTGCAAGTGATTAGAATACAGTATTTTCAAAATATATAAGTTTAAATTTACTATTTAGCTATTCACAGTTTGTTGGAGGGGGGGGGTATATCAGTATAATTGAGAATGTAATTATATTACTATTACTATATTATTTTTTTCAAAGTTTAATAAATGTCTCATCGTCATATTTTGTCATGCTTTGTGTGTCTAACCCGTCATGTGCTAGTCCACCCTGTCATCTTGATATTTTAAAATAATAATATCTATATAATCCAGTGTGTTCAATAGCTATGTGTGGGGGGAATAACATGCAAACAAAAAACTGCATCTAAATATCACCGTATTCTCCAAATAGGAAAAATACATGTGCAAATTGTATGTATTATGTTTCTTAAAAAACACAAGGTTTACATGAAATCCTTTATGTACTTATAATTTGAAAGCAAACAAATAACCCTGCTTATAAAAGGGATATTATAACTTTCAGAAAATATTATTTGCATCTTAATACTGCAATGAAAACTTATTTAACGTACACAACAGGGTGAACATATCTTATGGTTATGCTTTGAATAATGACCCAAAATTATCTAAAAAATGTGTGGGAGCTCAGCTAATATGTTTCTATAGTCAACAGTACTTCAATGTCTACTATTTGACATGACAAAGCGAATGGGAAATTAAGACCACAATTTTTGAGAACTGTGAGGGTTGAAAGACACTTTATGGTGATATTGACCCTTAGTTTTGGTTTTGCTTTAAAAAAAATGCAATAAATAAAAAATAAATAACTAGTAACTAGACAGCTAGACAATTAGTGGGGCTGACTAGTTTTTTTTTTTACTTTTCTCTTTTTTTAAATGAAGTGTGCTACATTTTGGCAAAATGTGATATATATACACTATATCTCAATATATATCGACTAGACAGTTACTAGATCACTAGATGATCAGTCGACCAGACCAACTCCATCCCTAGTGTGTATTGATTGTTACCTGGCAATCTTGATGTAATAGTGTGTGGGCTTAGGCATGAGGAATTCTCCCGGGATCTCAACTTCAGCAGTCTGCGCCGAGAAGTTGCTAAGGAAACGGCATTTCTCCTCAATCAGGAAGAACTTCGGCAGTTGCTTCGTCTTGGCTTCTAGAATCTTGATCCACTTCTTCAGCTTTGAAATGAGATTGTGCAACTTCATGGAGCCGGGAACGCTGAAGTCAAAATCTGCAAACAAAAAGAGTGACAGGGCAAGGTAAACCAGAGGAACAGACAGATAGCTAAGAAAAAGAAAAAAAAACACTGCAAAAAAACAGATGGAAAAGACTCTGGATGTGTAAGAGGTAGACGTGGCGTAAAATGGCAGAGATTGTGTGAAAGAGACTGAGCGAGGAGATGTTATCTTTGGATCAGGGAAACAGAAGTGGTGCACTTCCTCCCAGGTTTCCCTTGCGACGTGAAGGTGCTGATAACATCAAGGTTCATGAGGAGGGGAAAAAAAGGATTAACTGCTCAATGCAACTTCTAAATGACACTGCGCATTAAGTTGGAGAGCAGACACAAAAGGTATGGTCAGAATGCAAGCCACGTTCCCAATTTTAGAGACAACCTCCGGGCCAGAACGTCTTTATCAAATAGGCTAAAAGCTGCTCCACTTTCATTCTTCTGTTGCGCTACAATAATAACGCCACATACCGCCGATATGGAAACAGCTTGCCGTTTAATTTTATACATTTAAGAGGAAAAACACCCTCAAGAAAAACTCTTCTTATAATTAAGGCTTTGGCAGAAAAGGCTTTAATTCAAAAGCATCTCGCAATGAGCTGCCACTCATGTCAAAGCCACTGAAATGTGGCCGCCACACATAATGAAAGGCTGTTTAAAGAACTCTCACTGCCTGCATGACACTCGCAATATCGTCAATGTCCCGTATGACATTTTGATTAGCAGTGAACTGACATGAGCATAGCAGCTCCCACCCATTTCCACGCCCCGAATTAGACGATGTCCTCTGAAATCAGACACGCTCTATAATCTCAGCCAATCCGCCTCTTTCTGAGAGACTTTAAGACTGTTTAGGTGTTTAATGACCAGTGAGCATTAAGAAAGGGATTTGACTTGAAAAGCACAGCTACGCACAGCGGTCGACTCTGTGTAATCAATTTAGAAAAAAATGAACAGACAATCCCCTGTAGCGGCGGTGCCCCGAAGCGAGGGGTTTTTCAGATAACAGCGGCTCCCGGGCAACACGGTTCTTTTCTGATAAATGTAACACCTTTGTCGGTTCGAATATGGATGGGTAGTGTGGTGCGCTCTGTTTCAGCTGTCTCACTGACCCAGGATCAGCTCAGCTCTAGGGGGAGTCGAGCTTCCCGCTGCTGTAGAAAACAAAGTCTCTGCTCTCTGACCTGTGAATGAGATACACCGAAGGCGGAAGTTTTCTGCACCTAATAATGCTTGGGCGGTGAAGGTGGCCAAGCGCTAAAAATACACCCCCCCCCATCGGCCGTCTGCCCGCGCCGCTCGCTGTGCAGCAGTCTCGGGTGAATTCTCTACTTTAAATTCCATCACTGAAATGCCTGAGTGAACACAGTGTACAGCACAACAGGAGCCCTGAAACAGCCTCGGCCCCGCAGACACGCTCCCGCTTTAGATCAATGCAGACAGCAA
Source organism: Labeo rohita (assembly GCF_022985175.1). Classification (NCBI taxonomy): domain Eukaryota; kingdom Metazoa; phylum Chordata; class Actinopteri; order Cypriniformes; family Cyprinidae; genus Labeo; species Labeo rohita. Next base: position 19,005,154 of record NC_066880.1, read on the forward strand.
TGCTTGAGCATAACCCCGCTACGGTAAAACACACGTTTCAGAAATATTAACACCACTAGTACTATCTTGCAATACTATTACTAGTATCATTACCCAGTACTATATTCTACACAAACAAAAATGTAGACAAGTTAAGCAAAACTTGTAACTATTTTTTTATTTTAGAGAGAAAAAATAAATTATAATTGGCATTATGACTTTTGAATCGATTGAGCGATTTGAATCAAAAACTGCAAAGACTCATATGACGCCACATAATGTAAAATGTTTGTATTTGTTTTATTTATATAGTAAAGTCTCAGCTTTCGCAGTCACATCACGTTGTGCTGCAATAGCTTGAGGCTTTCTACACTGAATGCGTAAAAGTGAAAGTTCTGAATTCATTTGTACTGTTGTTGAAAGTTGCACAAGCATGTGAAGTATGTCGGTAATAGAATGAGGCATCAGGTCAGCGTTGGTGTCGCTTGACATTGTGTTATGCAATTAGTATTGTTTTATCTTCCCATGGTTCAGTAATTACACAAACAATAAATACATTTACTTCTTAAAAGCTACCATGTCCATGGTACACAGCTAGACAAAAAAACTGCAGAGAAGAGCAGACCACAACATTTTTTTAATATATTATTAAACAAATGTGACCCTGGACCACAAAACCAGTCATAAGTAGCACCGGTTTATTTGTAACAATAGCCAACAATACATTGTATGGGTCAAAATTATTGATTTTTCTTTAATGCCAAAAATCATTAGGATATTAAGTAAAGATCATGCGCCAAGAAGACATTTTGTACATTTCCTACCGTAAATATATAACAAATTAAGTTTTGATTAGTAATACGCATTGCTAAGAACTTTATTTAGACAACTTTAAAGGCGATTTCAGTATTCTTATTTTATTTTGCACCCTCAGATTCTAGATTTTCAAATAGCTGTATCTCAGCCAAATCTTGTTCTATTCTAACCAACTATACATAAATGGAAAACTTATTTATTCAGATCATTTATAAAATTTGTGGTCCAGGGTCACATATGGAATATAAATATGTCTTAAAGGTGACCTTTTATGCCCCTTTTTACAAGATGTAACATAAGTTTCAGGTTTCGCCTAGAATGTGTCTGTGAAGTTATAGCTCAAAAATAGCCCACAGATCATTTATTTTTTTAAAAATTCTTATTTTGAGTGAACGCAAAAATGTAATATAAACGCAAAATACTATTTTCATGCATGTCTCTTTAAATGCAAATGAGCTGCTGCTCCCCGCCCCCTCATATAGCCCAAAATAGGGCTGTGTCTTTACAGCTCATGCCTCAGCTGCTCTGCTAAATAACATACATATTTTTGATTATTTTGTCTATTGCGCTGAAATCAAGCCATTAAAGCCATATTAATTTTAACTTTTAATATTATGTTTTCTGACCCCACACATCCGAAGCACACGCACAGAAAGCGGCTCATCTCATGGAATGTAAGTACTAAACTAAGTCTTCTTTCATGTCATATTGCGCTTAAAATGTCAAATACACACGTTTATGTTAAAAACACACAGGAGTTACAAAAACAATCAGTTATGTCTATGAAGGTAGACAGCTGGGAAAAAAAAAAAAAAAAAAAAATCAATAAATAAATCAAAAATAAATAAATCAATCCACTGCTCTCGTCTCCTCTGAGGCTGAGGCTCAAATAAATAATGTTCTGTGCTTGTCTGTGCAGCCAAAGACAGAACAGTTAGTATGCTTTGCTCAAACTTTTGCCATGGCGTTAGAACTGGTACACTGCTGTCGCTTACAACAACCAAACGGTGTGCAGATTAAGGGGCGGTAATATTATAAGAAGATCCCCTTTCTACATCGGAGCAGATCATTTTTAACATACTTACAGAGAAAGGATTCCCAAAACAAAGTTACTGGGTTGTCCTTTTTCACATTTTCTGGGTTGGGAGATACACCAGAAACCCATTTATAGCACTTAAACGTGGAAAAAGACAGATTTTCATGATATGTCCCCTTTAAATGAATGCCCAAATAAATATTTAATTAGTCAAATCTTTAGAGGTTCAGGTTAAATTTGACAAACAACAGCATTTGCTCATAGCTTGATTGGGACTGGATTAAAGGATTCTTGACAAATGGTACTGAAGTGTGTGTTTGTTTGGACATGTGCGTTGGAATGGAGAGCTTGGGAGGAGAAACCCCTAAGGAAGAGGAAAGAAGGATGCAGGGAACGAAGCGGGCTTTGCGCTTTGCTGGTTCCCCTCCAAAACTCATTCCCAGTAGCACACTATGTCAGACGGGCAGAGAACGCTGAGGGCGCAATGGCCACGCCTCACCGCCCAGAGACAGCTGGCACCACAACATCTGTTTTACACCCTTACAACCTTAACAGTCCTCTAAGGCCATGAACACACACACAGGCCTCCGGATAGAGCTTCATACAAAGCGAACGAGAGCACTAGCTCCAGGATTCAAAGTTTACTGAGGTGGAGAGACTGTAGGTGGACAGGGAAGGGAAGTATAAACACATTCTGCTCTCCTGAGCAGAGGACAGCTGAGGGGGAGTTTGTTTTAACATACGCCTCGGATCACACACGCTCTGCTTTCTGGGAGCCAGGTATACACCGGGGGTACTGGAAGGTTATTGTCGGGCAATGTGTACAAAACTGGCCTCTGGAAAAAGCCGTGCTAAGTTCTCCCCTACTCAGATGGATTTTAAACAAACATCTAGGGGGGTGAAGGACATTTGGGATTTAAAGTAAAGGCACAGAAAAAACAACATTCAGTTCCTTATTTGAAGAAAAAAAAAAAAAAAGGATGACTATGATTTAAAGGTACACGTGTAAAAATGTGCCAAACGACTGGGCAACGCTAAAAAATAAATAAATAAATAAATAAATATATATATATATATATATAGTTTGGAATGCAGGAAGACAGGTGGAACATTTGGGCAAAAATACATTTTAACCTGGTGACAAAATAAAAAAAATCGAAATACAAAACAGTGTGTGTACTTTTTCCTCAAAATGAATATATACATAATAGGCATGTGCAGTGTTTTTTGGTAAGCATGTTTACCTAAAGCTGTGTGATTTCTTTACAGTCAACAGCACCTTGATATACGCACACATGGTTCTGCCCATAGTCATCTCCCCATTAAATCTAATCACATGGTTCACAGAGCCAATTATTCTCTGAGTCGGTCTGGTGGAGAGGCCTGTGGTTAACTCTGAGCAGAAGTGGTTATGCAGAACAGAGATGAGAGCGAGAGCATGTGTAATTGTGCACAGGGGACAGGATCCTTCAAGTGCACTGCCTGTAAGTTAGACTTCTGTCGACACTTCTGAGAGAAGTCTATGTGTGATGGCTCATTCTCAGTTGACTTGAATTATTTTATCAGTGCTTTTGTGTTAAATAAAATTAAACTACTTTTAAAATATAACAGAAAGGAGCATACGCAATGAGGCAAACTTTTACAATGTGACATTTCAGAGTAGGGGTTGATTTTGAGATTGAGATTGTTTTTACAGAAGATTCATTGTCATTAATAGACTACTGGTGTTATACCTTCAATCATTTTGAATATGAATTACCTTGACGTTTGAGTTTTTTTTTTTTTAAGCATTTTTGTTGTATTATTTCTGAACATATAATATGTATGAGACAAGTTTATACAAGATGTAGTTGTAGTTCATGCATTTTTTCTGCAAAAATATTTAAGTGATTTGCTTAACATTTTGTTCAACATGTGGCGCTCCTGGAATAGATTTTTCTTTAACTAGGTTTAATAAAGAAAAAGTTACTTGAATCATACTGTACTGTAGTTATATTTTCAAGTTTCAAATTGTAAAAAGAAAAAATTTGAGAATTGGTCAAACGTTTAAAAAGAAATTGAGAATTTTTTTTTTTGCCATATTGCCCAGCCCTAATAAATTTATATAAATAAAATTAATATAATATAAAAAAAAAAAAAAATATAATGTTGCTATGACACGAAATTGAAATGTTAATTTGCTTAAAAAAAAAAACAAAAAAAAAAAAAAAAAAACAACTGAAATTACAAAAAAAATCTATGTAGAAATATATATAAAGTTAATTTACAAAAAGCACAAACCTAAACAAAATGAAAACAAAAAAATTAAATGCTCATTTAAAAAAGAAATACTATATTAATACTTTAATGATTGATACTGACTATAGAAATTTCTATAGAAAGAATTTTTATTCTATGAAATATATTCTATTTTTTATTTCCATGACCTCCAGGCTTGAAAACCACACTTTCCCCTCATACTTCTAGGTTTTCCATGACTGCAGGAACGCACTGTACGATAATGTTAGCTTATTATGTTATCTTTAGATATGGAGAAAATTGCATTTCATAGATTACAGGTGTTAAAGAATCGCTTAACTAAAATGAACTTTTTCTGTAAAATAATGTGCTTAGGAATTGTGAATGTTCTGACCTGTAGTGAACTGGCCCTTCATCTTCTGGAACACAGGATCTTGAGCGGTGGCTTGAGCTCGGCGGGCCAGCGACTCTGAGGCGGCACTTGAGAACATGGTGGACACATTAGAGACATTCTCCAGGCCCACGCCAAACGTGCTGACCAGCTTTTTCACAAAGTTGAGCGTATGCGGAGTGATTTTAGCATCGGACACTGCTCCACTTTTTTCGAATGCCACCGAGTAGCATTTAGCTAGGCCCTGCTGGAGCTGCCGCAGAACCTGAGAAAGGAAATGAGGGAGAAATGAGAAACCAAGAGACGAGGACGAATGGTTAACGAGTCTTTATCAATTTACCATGAAGGATAACACCGATCCCACATATTCAATCCAATTTGCCGTTTTGATAATACTAAAAATCCTTCAGAGGCCAAGATGTTCACCAGAGAGATCAGTAAAAGCCCGCCTCTACCGGTCTCCGCTGCAGAGATTAAGCTTAGACTTCAAGTGAAGAAGATCGCCATTAACAGACTAATTTAGTCTGGGACTACACTTCATCAATGTCTGGAAAATTAAACCCACGTTTTACTTCACTGAGCTCTCTCAATGCCAATTTCTTTCATCCTCCAGTTCTCCTTGCTAAACTTTCTTTCCTCGCCCTTTCCCGTCCTCCTCTTCTGCCGTTTCCCGCCAAGCGTCCCACAGGAGCGGGGCTCTCGCGTCCCTGTCCAGTCTCGACGCATCACCGCATCAGCCCTGTCACGGCAATCCAATCTCCCCACGTTCAGTCTACACTCCCCTCACCCATCAATCACGGCGAGCCCCTCGCCAAAGCCCGATTAGCACTGGAGCGCCAATGTCCACCTGCACTGCAAAACCACTTTTCAGCCTCACTGAGCCCCAATCGTTCCCCTCTGTCAGCTTTCATCTGCTCAGCCGGGCCTCTGAAAACAGCTACGTGTACGAGAGCATGCGGCGTTAGACTAAAGAACGTAAGCAAACCGGACAGAAAACGCATTCATGTCATGTTTAACTTGCGCTAAGGGCTGATGTGCTTTAAGAGGTAGCCACTCGTTTCTGGAATACAAAAACACTCACTTTAACACATAAAACCGCTCACCTCCTCGTGCCAGTTCTCTCTGAACCAGACCATCTGGTCCACGATGCCCTCCAGAGAGGAGAGCAGGGTGGGGTGGAGCTCACGCTGCATGTGCATGATCCGGCTGCAGCGCCACATGGGAGCAGTGGCACGGATGGGACCCGGGTCGGACGCAGAGTGGGTCTGGGCAGCCGCCGAACTGGGCTGCTGCTGGCCAGAATCTGGAAAAAAGAGAAATGACAGCAGTTGACTTTTGTAGGACTTTTTTATTGTTCTGTGTGAATGTTCTGAAAAAACTCCAGTCATACCGCTCTTGTAGCGCTCCCTCTGCTCGATTTTCAGCGTCAGGTACAGGGTTCGGATCGGAAAGTACACCGCTTGAGGGTAGACACGTCCCACCTAAGAGAAACAGTCGCAGATTACATTTCAGATCGTCCCTGTGGGTTCGGGTCAGAGCGAGAGAGAGAAACGTAGTGCTGACATGTTTTGAAACTTCTCTGTGATAGTGCAGGCTTTTGAAAATGAAACCGTAGGGGGAAAGCAATGAGATGGACAAACATCAAGGGCAGATTAAAACCATGGCTCAATATGACACTCGCTAAAAGCTTGTCAAACCCGAGTGTACACTTTCTCCCTTTCAGAGATCTGCTGTGTCCTTGAACAGCATCACAAAGAGAAGGTTCAGGCTGTTTAATGATTTAGCCCAAAAACACTATGAACAAAAGTCCCTTTTAATTAACAGTAGGGTAAGACTGTATGATCACAAGTAATGGCACAGTAACAGTACATCGATATATGATAGCAGTTTTTGCTAGAATATAAACCCAAAATGTTTTATGTTACATAAACATGCAGCAATGGCCATTTTTGATAATGCTGTAACCTGATTACTTAACGAATAGCCTTTCATTTGTATACAAACTGAATGAGTGAACCTAATAAACTGCAAATATGTTTTAATGTAGCATTTATTTAATATATATTTTCTATTTATATCTTCAAATTAATATATTGGCTGCATGATTGTTATTAAACGGTTAATCAATTATTTCTCTAAAAAAAAAAAAAAAAATAGAATCATGATTTTTAATCATACATTATGCAAACACTGCAAGCAACTATTTGGAAGAAAACAGACTGGCTGTATTACACTTTTATTTGTGCATCTCAATAGAGAACTAATTCCAGCTTACATGTTTGCCTGCATTTTCATCTCATCTGTAAATGCAGAAGGAGCATGTGGACATGGCTGCCAGGTTGGGAATATTAAAAACTGGGTGGAAAATGTATATCCAATAAAAGCTCTGATTGAAGGATTTAAGTTCTGGACATTCAGCAACTGCAACCATGAAAGCTTATAGAAGCTTCTTACCAATGCAAAACACCACAAATGCCAAATTAAAACATTTTCAGGATAAATAAACAGCGAGAAATATGGCATCTGATTATGCTTAATAAATCATGAGAAGTAGAAATTGTGCTCACAATTAAAATTATTAATCATGCCACCCTATAATATACATTTAAATTGTATTTAATACCCCCCCAACCCCACACATTTTTTTTTATGTTATTTTTCTCTAGACTTTTCCACCCCTTAATTTGACAGACTTAAATTGAGAGTATGCATTATTACAAGAGAAAGGGAAGCAATGGACTGCCAATATCTATAAAAAAAAATGTAATTTGCGACAAATCCATGGTTCAGCATGTTTGATCATGTGCACTGAGACCATGGTTCCCATGTTTTCAGGATTGTTGGCATAACACAGCAACATTTTTTCTTAATGCGTTCACCCAAAAATATTCTGATATAATTTACCCTCCATTGACAGTCTGAGCAATTACTACTTTGATGCATCAACTAACCCATATGAATTGAGTGGTTCAATCCAAATTTTCGGAAGATTTTCGATCGCTTTATATGCAGTGTTATTTTTGACAGAAAATTTTGATTTAGTCTTAGTCTTTTGACTAAAATGCCATTTAGTTTGACTCCTATTTTAGCCATCTAAATTGTTTTAGTTTTAGTCTAGTTTTAGTAAACTAAATATAATAAGATTTTAGTCTACAGTAGATTTAGTCGGCTAAAATCTAATGCGTTTATTTACAGTGAGATGCATTTATTTATCATTTCTCTAAAATTACCAAACTCATTGTATAGGTTTGACATTGTATAGGTTCTATCAGGATAGACACAGATTGAACTGCTGTGACGACATGCATTTATATTAAAATGAAATGAAAAACCCCTACTCATTAAGAATCAAGGACATATTCTTCTTTTCAATGAAATACTGATGGTTATAGAGGCTAATTATGCATTCTTTATAACAACTTGTTTACCACATTCTTTATTCTTTAAATCATTTATATACATACATTAAACGAATCTTTATTACAGCTACTAAAGTGACTCAGTCAAGAGCAGTGAATAATTTTCTGTTTCTTTTGTTGCTTGATCATCAATGCCACAGACAACAGCAACTAAATTAGGCTGCTCTCCCTTTAAAACTAAATGCACAGATACAATGTACTGATACACGTCCGATATTCTCCCAACTATTTACGTTCACCTAAAACATAACAGAGTGTGTTTACATGAATAGTCACCAAAACGGACAATTCAACATAATTTTGCATGTATTTCTCCATTCACGAGACGTGAAAGAGTACTCATGTGCTGCGTAAGAGGCGCTGCTTCACTGTCTGCGTTCAGAAAACCACTTCTCTTACTCCCAGATATTGACATTTTTGAACGTCTGATGAGACGCGCAGCAAACGTCTGTTAGCTTATGTCCCGCCAAATAGATCAATAGGCTGGTTCAAATGTGCGTATCTTACCTCCTTAGCATGCAGCAGATTAGTTCAGAATTAATCTCTTCCCAAATCATCCCTCCCAACATTTTTTGTCTCGTTTTTATTCGTTGACAAAAATGTCAATAGACTTTCATCATAATGTCTTATTTTCAGCGAAAAAATGTTTATGGCAAAAATTATCGTCAACGAAATTAACAGTTTACATGAGGTGAATGTGTGACACAAGGGTGAGTAAATGACAGAATTTTCATTTTTGGATGATCTATCCCTTTTAACCAATAGCATGAAGCAGCTGTCAAAGAATCAAGTTGTAAGGCCTACTTCACATACTTTGAAGAAAAATGCCTGCTCCCAGTCTCCACAGCTTAAATCTAACAGACAGTAAAGTCTGACTCATAACCCAATCTTTGGATCCTCTTATTGTTATGTAATCGTCCCAAAAACATGCTTATCAACTTGTTCCTCTCCTCTTTCTCCCCTGGCACTGCGATATCCGTGAGGGGTGTGAATGTTGTCCGCATCAGTGTGTGATGGGGGGTGCTGAAGACAAATATGGAGGCGGCAGACAGCGCTCCTTCGCAAAGCGCCCGCAGCCCCTCTCAGGTCTCACAGCACCCAGCCCAAGCAGCCCATTAGAGTGGAAACACGATCCTCGTCAAACAGACGGCAGAAAGCAGGCTGGCCTTTAGGTGTAAAGAGACACCTCGGAGTCCAGATGGGCTTTTACATGAAAAGCAGCCATGGCCAAGACCTTCTGTTAAGAGCTTGTTAAGTATCGCATTAAAAATGAACGAGGCAACGGGGGAGAGATCACCCCTAAAATTGGAGAGAAGTGTCATCATATTTTAGGGGTTGTGCGAGTGCGCGCACGCGCATGTGATGGGTGTCTGTGTGCATAAAGGTGTTGAGTTTTTCCTCGCCTCGGTTTCATCTCAAGGCACCCCACAGCTCACCTTCATCAATATTTCACCAAACGTTTTTAAAACATCCCGCCAACTGGAGCACAGCTAAATAATTCAGAGCCTGAGATAAAGGTGCTCCATCCGCTGGAGATTTCACTTGAAAATCGAGAGTTTTACAAAACGTCTACCTTTCACTCGTCATCACTGCCTTAGATCAAACCCAAAGATCCTTCAACAAGGAGACTTGTCATGCCTAAAACAGCCTTGACAACTCCATTAATTGAGATTATGGTGTGCAAACATATCCATTTCATTGGGTGCTTATCAAAGACTCAAGTGTACTTAATCTTAAAGTGAAGCATTTCCACTGCACGGGTGCGTCAGTGCTGAAATGGAGAGATTAGAAGTCTTCTGGTCTGGCATGTAAACGTGAGAAAAGAGGTGGTCGAGCTGCATGCAAAACCCGTTTGGAACAAGTAACTGAACGAGAGGGGGATTTGCCGTCTTTTCACGTGGGTTAAGTACACAGAACTCTCTCCTTTTTTCTCCCTCTCTCTTTGGGCCCCTGGAGCAGCTGTTTCCTCTTTGAAGTTCTGGAGCTTTTTAAATGGCTTGGAAATAATACTCCATCAAGGAGGGCAAATTAGTCTCTTGTTTAATTGGCGGTTCTGTTCCCACAGTCAGAGCGTGTTTGATATTAACCCAATAACAATGCTTTGCATAAATAAATAAAAAGGGAACCGGTAAAACTATGAATTTGACAAAGGAGGTCTTGACTGCAGACTGTTTCTTGCAAATGCAATTAATCTTGATTAGATGGATATATCAAGCATGAATGTGCTGCTATAAAAAGGTAATGTAGTGAGCAATCCAACCTGGCTGATGAGGTTCAGAAGAGGTTTCCCCTCCGAGCCAACCAGACACGTGAGGAGCTGAGGGATCCAGGCCAGCCATTGGATGGGTGGCACTCCAATGCAGTATTTGTCCACAGCGTCGGCCAATGTGTTCTTATCATCAAAACTCAACAGCCACAGCACCTGAACAAGAACAAAGACAGGCTCTTTTGGCAACAGTTCTGATGTGGGACAAATCATTTCATATTTGTTTAAAAATACATTATGTCTACAAGTTTTCGTTGAATTAGCCAAAACAAATATAAAATAAAGAAAAATGACATTGACATTTTATTCGAAGCAAAGATTATTTTATATTTAATATCATGGAGCAAGCAAAAACGTGCTGCAAATGCTCACTTGACTTTCCTTTTCCGTTGCGTTATGGGGCATAATATCTTTTACGAACATGTACAGTTGTTCACAAATCTCAAATCTGGAAAGCAAAGTTTTCATCAAGTCCTTTTTTTCAATCTCTAGCACAAACATTCAGAACATTCACAGTATGTGACTGACCAGGTAACACTTTCACGTTTAAAACTAAATCTATATGTCAGCGACTGAAGATGAGGCCATCAGCTCTATGAAATAGCTACTCCAGGGCTTAATGGCTTGTAAAATCATTTCGGCCGCCTCACTCCCACCAGTCAGCTGCTGTCTTCTCTTGCTATTGTTCGTGGGGCTCTGTTATGGTGGCTGGTGGGATGGTAACAGATGAACCTTCATCTCTGTTGAGGCCTGATGGAGACATTAAGCACTGGACAGCCTGGGCTACATGGCTTACGGATAATTACTGATAATCAGCGAGCAGCTACTCTCATTAATCACGTGTAAACTACGCCACCGTCTCTACAGCTTCAGTGGCCAGCAGCAGTCCAGACACAATCTAAAGTGCTCCTCACAGTCAAACCCAAGCTGGAAAAAAAAAAAAAGAAGGAAAAAGCCAAATGGAGCTGTTTGATCTAGTGTACAGTACTCGACAGAGACCAGACCACCATGTGTATAGTATCCATACAAAACCCATCATCAGGTCTAATAATATAATTACATCCATCATTGGAGGTTCATCAGTCTGAATGCAGTGCATTCCCCCTGCCACAGCTGCATTAATTCAGAAATGGCACACGGTGACAGATATGCCCCCATTTAACAAAGCCATCAGAGCAGAATGGGTTTACTGGACCACAAATGAGCACTGAGTTTGCCTGTGTGTTATGGTAAATGGGTTTAATGGTTAAACTAATTACAGGCCTGTCAAAAAAAGATGCTATCCAATTATGACATGCTCTGTGCATCTCTACCAACCATTTTTGCCTGTTTTTGAGAAGAAAAACAAGTACATGTTGCCCTTTAGATTACCAAGTACAACTGATCAGTAGTTCTTGCTTCCCTCCTTTCACTGATCACAACCCATGGGAAAGTTCACTGAATGTTTTAGCAGTCTCAGTGTTATCATCAACTAAAATAAATTAACTAAATTAAACTAAAATAAACCTTAATATCTAAATTTACCACTAACATAACTGTAAAATAACAGAAGTAAATAACAGAAAATAAATGTAGAAAATAAATACAATTATACATGTTATACTAAAGTCAGCATAAAATGGAAGTTCTGATAATATTTACTTCCCTATTGTGATATATTAAAACGTCTTCTGGAATGTAGGGCCAGATTTCACCCTTCACCAGGAGTTTGACTGACAGGCAATCAGACCAATCGTAACGCCAGATCCGTCACTTGGTCCGGCATACAATCCAAACAGGAGAGTCAGATTAACGTCAGTGGATTATGGTGTATTGTCATCTTTCCGCAGTTAAGACAACATAACTCTGATGTTCATTTGTGTTTATTTCATGCTATAACTAGTAATAAAGACGTAGAGATGATTGGTTCACGTGCCGCTTAAACCGCATACATCATGCTAGGGCTGTCACTAATTATTATTTTGGTAACAGAGTAATCTGTCGATTATTCTGATGATTAATCAGAGTAATCGGATAATTATAATTTTTTTTGTGGTAATAAAAATAGACCTAAGTGAACAATAGCCTTTACATTGACTTAAAATACATATATGATAGCAGTGAGGCAATAATAATTAGTTTAAATAAAGTATCAAAAGCAAGTAATCATATGGTTTTATTGAACAAAACTGTTAAAGTACATTATAAACAGTAGAGCTAATGTACATTACGCATTATAATAAATGCCTGCAAAGGGCTCCAACAGCCTGACGATTGTTACACTTTTACGGTTATTTGATCTAATCCTGGTTTAATATTGACTCAAACATTTAACTCAAATGTCCACTTAATCTTTAATATTAAGCCATTTCTTTATGCTAGAGCCACTGTAATTTTTTTCATATGTGGACATCAAAACGTGTAAACTCAGAGTGAGGGTTTAAACTTGTTTTGAAATCGCCATGACAGTTTAGCATACTGATAATGTAATCTCCTGTTTTTGCGTAGGTTTATAAATGATTTACCTTACAAATCTGATGAAATAGCACACGTTGTGTTCCCAGATGAAAGTTATAATAAGCCCAAACTCACAACAAGATGCAGAGATGGAGTTTGAGACGCTCCACACTAGGGCTGCCACTAATGATAATGGCTACGTTCACACTGTCAGTTTTTTGGGATTGATCGATTAACCGATTAATCTAAACGATTAATTTCCCACACAAAAAACTTCGCCATTCAGTGTAGTGTACCATAAAAAGTATAAATGTAAATGTTAATGTAAAGGTTAATGTTTTTGATTAAAGATTACAAGTTGAATTTTTTTTAATGATGTGCACAGACAAATCATTTTTTTAAATTAAATACTTCAACAATGTGTAAAAAAATTACAATGGTTATTTTTGATTTCATATTGACTTCGTGGGCTTTTTTTTTTTTTTTAAACATCATGAACACATAAAAATGTATTCAATAAAAAAAAAACAAAAAAAAAAAAACAGGCCCACCACTAGATAGAAATAACACTAGACTGGGCAGTTTTATGCACATTTCTAAATGACACCATTTGACACATTCACTCAGTAAGGTCAGCAGGAGAGAGAAAAAGATAAGAGTTCATACCTTAGCCAGGTATTTACGTGACTTGCTTTCATTCTGATGGCGGCAGGCGTGTAAGTAACAGGTAATGGCAGAGACACCAAGGTGGGGCTGGCGGTCTTTGACAAAGATGTTCTCCAAATAGTCACCCCACATAGCCCAGGCTTTCACCAGAACATCATGCATCTGCACTGCAGCAGAGAACGCCTTATTTGCCTCCTCTGACCTGGAAGAAGAGACAACAATTTGAAAGATATATTTTATATCTCAAATATGCAAAGAATATGAGCAGTTTGGTAGATTAAGCTTAAGTCAGTAAAATTTCTGCCAGTGGTGCACTGGTAAACATGAGGCATTTAAACTTTATCATAATTATATATCCGCTTCCTATAGGCATTTCACTATAAATTTGAGAAGTATCTAACAGAAAAAAAAACTTAATGGGAAACACTATTATTTTAAAAACTATCCAGTATTTCAGCACCTCACTGAAATTAGCTGACCGGGTCCAATATTTTGTTTCATCAGCCGTTTTAGAGCTTTGAGAATTTGTCCCCCGAGAGCATCTTTTCTGGGCCCCTTTATAGAAGAAGCAGTTTAAGAATAGAAGTTGAGAAAGCCTCATAAAGGGCTTTATAAGGAAGTGAAAGCACTGGATGGGACTCATAATCTGTGCCAGAAGCCTCCGTTCTTACATCACCATCTCTAAATGTTACCCGACGACACACCTACTAAGCCAATCACATATAATGGGAACTTTTAATGAATATGTGGCAAGCAACAAAATGACACTTGATTGCAATGGGAGTCTGGGGAGCCCAAATCCACTGAAGCGTCACGTCAGTCGCCGACATGTATAATGTGTTTTTGCTGGTGGCCTTTGCCGAGAGTCGGGCTTGGAGAGCACACAAGTCCCCACGCCCAGTCAAGAGTCAAACATCTTCCTCCGACAGCTCTACTGCTTTATCAAATCCCTGCGTTAATATTCATAGAGAGTGAAAATGTAATGATTACATTAGGCCCTGCTGAGGCTGGGGGAAACTTCTGCTGATCACAGAGATTTCACAAATTGCTATTGAGTTAATTATTCAGCATGTGTATTTAATAAGCTATTCCAATCCAGCGCCGGGCTCTGGGCTCGGCATCAGTTCATCCATGAAAAGGAAAAAAAAAAAAAAAAAAAAAAAGAAGTGGTATATAGAGCTACAGTGTTGCAAAAAGGGGGTAGTTATTGGTTTATTTTTAATGACCTGATGCTCTGTTTTGGTCTGGAATCACTTGAATTCACCTCTTCTATGATAATTTGTGAATTTGTGAATCCAATTCTTAATATTCCTCTCAAATAATGTGTGAACCCAATATAAAAAGATCATTTTAGAACTAAGCGAATGCAATTTAAACTAGATATTTCTCTTGTTTATTATCTTAGCAGCTCCTTATGGTCAATGACCCATATCGTTTTTTAAACATCTTGTAGGCGGTTAAAACACCTGGCTTGATTGCACTACAAATTAATCTACAGTATTCTGAGATGTATACCAATTACATGAGACATTCTTACCAGGAAATGCTGATTGACTTGTGAAAATGCCAATCAATGGAAGTCTGACAGAACATAATCACTCATCATGAGTTCAGTGTCATTATCCTCTGCTGCAGTCATGCTATATAAGGTTAATTACTCATCATACTCTCATATTGACTGTTAACGACTGTTCTGACCTCATTATTGGCCTAAAGTTTTAGAAGTGATGATTAGTAGCACAAACACACACGCTCACACAGATGTTTATCTTCCCTCTCCATAATGACTCTTTGTCAAAACTGTTGATTTTAAAAAGCGAGCTCTTAATGATCTCAGTTTCCGATTCTTTAATGCCAGCACTAAGATTCATGTGCAAAACGAAAGATAACGAGAGCAGTGTCAATTAAAGACAAAGAAAGAGCGAATGAAGGCGATAAGAAGAAGCCTGAAAGTGACAGGTAGAAAAAGAGAGAAGATGAACAAAGCCAGGGATCAACTCTTACTTATTGATCTGGGCTAAGAACATGCCCTTGAGAGCGTAGAACTCTGCGGTCATCTCCTTGGTGAAGTACTTCAGGTTAGTGGACTCAATCACCTCCAGACCCTGACAACACAATAACAATGATTGCATTTAAAATTCCTCAGAGTGTATTTCATATTTATGAATTTTTCATTTTCTCATGATTCTACATCCCTCGAAATGGATGGGTTTTATTTGTCAGACGCAGCCAATGTGTAGTTTTCGGACCTAGAATTGCTATACATCAAAAGTCAACACCACTGACAACAGAGTATATCTGCTGTAGACATCTCTGTAGCTCAATCTAAGACTCCCAGGTGAGAGCCAGTGGCTTAGAGTGTGCCAGAGAAATGATAAAGGGAACAGAACAGGTCCAAGTGATAGCTGAGAGAGAGAGAGAGAGACTTATTAAATCCAATGGTACTTTAATGACTTGAGCTCAGTTGAGGCAGCTCCATTAATCAGGCTTAAGCGAATGCTGCAGCTAGCAGCCCATTCCTTACACTGTTTGGAATGCATTCCTTACTGTGACAGCGCCGCAGTCATTCTCACCGTAATGAGAGCAGCGTTATTTGGATTAAGAGAGTCCGGCTAACAGCAAAATCAGCAGGTGAGTCGGCAAAGTAAACTAGATTTGGTATAGATGAAGACAGTTTGACAGCAGCAATGATAAATAATCATATTTGGTTAAAAAAAAAACTATAAAGCTTATAAACAATCTACAAATTTAGATTAGTGGTGTTAAAAAGTATTCATTTTATTTTTAAATATGAACTTATAAACCACACAGATGTGTGAAAAAGGATGATTAGTCATTCAGTTTCATAGCTAAGTAGAACCTGCTGTGAAAACGCAAAATTCCCCAACAATTCGCAGAACAACGGTAAGCATGACCACATCTTTACACCAGCAAGCTGCTTTAGAATACAGACTACTCTAAAATATGCATCAGAATCAGGTGACCCTAAAACCACAGTAATTACATAGGATAACCCTCAGAGGAGAAGTTCAAAAATGTACAGATTATTTACTCACCCCCTTGTTGTCCAAGATGTTGATGTCCTTCTTCAGTTGTAAAGAAATTGTTTTTTGAGGAAAACATTTCAGGATTTCTCTCCATATAATGGACTTCTATGGTGCCCTGAATTTGAACTTCCAAAACGCAGTTTAAATGCAGCTTTACATGGCTCTAAAGCCAAGAAAATGAGACGGGGAGTTTTTCGACCTACCCTAACTGTCATGAACAAGAATACACAGTGTTCACGCAGAGCTAGACAAGACGAGCGTTTGAGGTTAAAAAGTATATAAATCGTTTTTTTTCTTTTTTTTAAGAAAATAACTGATAGGTTCACTAGATAAGACCCTTCTTTAGAGCTCTTTGAAGCTGCATTTAAACTTTCTGCATTTGAACAATTTCTTTACGACTGAAGAAAGACAGACACGAACATCTTGGATGACAAAGGGGTGAGTATATTATCTGTAATTTTTTGTTCTGAAACTGAACTACTACTCAAAGATTAGATGACTAGTTAATTTTGAAAATATGCAGTGATGCATTTGATCACTTCACTCACCTGCATGCATTCATTCTTGCCCATTACTCCAGCCAATTGCAGGTAGCACTTAACCTGCTGACGGATCTTCTGGAAGCAGTCTACAATAGGCACGGTGGGGATGGTGTGGATGCGACTTAAAATGTCCAAAGCTACGTTGACCAGACCTTGCTTCCGGGCGATCTTCCCATACTGAATAATAGCTGATGCGGAGGCGTGTACTCCAAGCATGGCGTTGTTAGTGTTTGGATCGTGTTGCGTGTTGGTTTCATAAGCGGTCACAATGGCTGCAGAAGGGAAAAAAAAAAAAAAAAAATGGATCAAAAGTGCTGAAATACTCATTTAGAATGTCACTGAAATTAATCTCAAGATACCCTGATAGTGGTGCTGCCGCCACATAAAGATGCTGCTCCAATGGGAAAGGTCATCGGACACTATCGGCAGCCTGTTTCTCCAAGTCTTCACCACAGTCTTCATGTCGTGGAGGCTGGTGTTGCGGCCCAGGTTGGCTGGCTGAAGGCCAGCATTAATCTGAGCAGCTTCTTGCAGCTCAATAATCTGTTGCGCTGCCTGAAAACAGGAATAAACAGATGAGAATATTAATGTACTTAATAATAAACACCTACCAGGAAGATGCAGCATCTTCAAGCTCTCTTTAAAGCTCCTGTTTAGTTTAATTCTGAGGGCTACAGTCATCCAAGAATCCACATATCCCATACACACACACAGAGCTCTCCGAAATCCATTACTGAGACTGTATTACAGGCTTATGATTCCTATTGAGAAAGAAAAAGAAATAGAGAAACGAAGTCTCGAGGTGGCTGAACGAATGGATGGATCAAAGTATCTTAAAAGCCATTTACTCAGAGAACAGGCAGAGAGAGGGAAGCACACAAGTGAAGCGTCTATTCCCTTAATGCTTAATCACGCTCTCAGACGACACTTAGACCACACCAGTAGAGGACACAGGCCACGGTGACCTAAAAAATGCTACCCATTCCTCAGAAACTACCGATGCATGACCTTAACATATCAGTCGGTAAACACACACTGCACTCTTACTGAAATGCCACATGGCTCTTTAATCTCCTGTGTGAATTGGAAAAGAAAGACGTGAGGGAGGGAGTCTGGCACTTACAAGGTGATTTACAACATGATGGTTTACCATGCACATGATGAGTAGCTTGAGCTGCGATAATGAATTATGCCCGCAAACACACATACACGCATCCAAAAACAATCCGCTCAATAGTAATGCCTGCTTTACAAGATAAATGCCTCAAATCAGTCTATGGACTTGCCAAATCAAATCCCCCCAAAACAAAATAAATTAAGCAATACAATATTTTTCACAATTATCTGTTAATATCAGCTGATGGCACATTATAACCTTCATTCTGAGTGCCCATTCATCATGTAAATTTAATTTTCTTGCAGGTATTTAATCAAACACTATCTGATGGGGAAAAGTAATTACGAGCCATTTTAAACTTGGTGGCGTTCTCACTCTCTGTGTCTCACGGCTCCTGTCTGCCTCTCCCGTCCCTTCCAATCACTCTTATTGGACTCGGTTTTTCAGTATCGTTGCATTAAGGAGTGCAGGTGTAAACAGATTCAATTATCAGCAAATTCAATTATCACTGAAGTCAATGGCTCTGGGGCAAAGACTGAATTTCTGAAGGCACGGCTGAAACAGAAAATAAAGTGTGGCCAACAATGTATTTTAAGACCAGCCAGTTCTTTACCTACACCAAGTAATAAATATACATAAATAATCTTAATGTACTTAATAATAAACATCTACCAGGAAGACGCAGCATCTTTAAGCTCTCTTTAAAGCTCCTGTTCAGTTTAATTCTGAGGGCTACAGTCATCCAAGAATCCACATATCACATTCACATACACACACACACAGCTCTCCAAAATCCATTAAATGATACTGTTTTCTTTGTGAAAACAGTACTCAGCAAAAATGTCTATGGCATCCAATCTTTCATTCCTCACATTTATTTAATTAAAAACAACAATAAAACATTCTAAAGGTTAATGCGCAACCGTCTAGAATAACTCTCAAAATAACTTTAATTTCGTAATTGCTACAAATTATTTCTCGTAATTTTGACTTCATTCTGGAAACACTTCAACTTCATTCTCGAAAAACATCAACTTCATTCTCGTAATTTTGACTTTACTGTTGAAATATTTTGATTTTATTCTCATAATATTTTGACTTAATTCTCGAAACACTTCGACTTCATTCTCATAATTACGACTTGTTTCTCAAAATATTTTGACTCGATTCTAATAATTTTGACTGTTGAAATATTTCGACTTTATTCTCGTAATATTTTGACTTTATTCTCGAAACACTTCAAATTCATTCTCGTAATTTCGACTTGATTCTTAAAATATTTACACTTCATTATAATAATTTTGACTTTATTCTCAAAACACTTCAACTTCATTCTCGTAATTTCGACTTCATTCTCGAAACACTTTGACTTCATTTTTGAAACACTTTGACCTCAATCTCGAAAACACTTTGACTTCATTCTCGAAATTTCGACTTGATTCTCAAAATAATTTTAACTTTATTGTTGAAATATTTCGACTTTATTCTTCTAACATTTTGACGTTATTCTCGAAACACATCGACTTCATTCTCATAATTCTGACTTCATTGTCAAAATATTTAGACTATTTATATAATTTTGACTTCATTGTTGAAACATTTTGACTTTATTCTCAAAACACAACTTATTAAAATTATTAAAAATATTACGACTTTAATCTCGTATTCTTAGATTTTTTTTTTTTTTTTTAACGTAGCATTAAAACAGCATTGTAACACACAACAGCAACAATAATTTAAAAAATGTATAACAAAAGAATAAGTATAAGACACATTATGACATTTTCTATTTACTAACAGTATAAAGCAACAAAAATCCCATGTATTCAAGATGTTATGATTACATCCACAACTCTTCAATCATGGAGACCACAGAACCATCAGCAATTACACATAACACCCTGTGTGGTGTAATCACAATCTCTAACAACAACGCCTCATTTCCTCAATTTGGCTGTCATATTTGCCATCACACCACAGCCGAGCTCAAGAGAGTCTCTAACAGTCCCCAGAGGACGTGGTGCGTGGACAGCTCTCACACATTACCCTAATCTACAGGCACACATCACCTCAGCTCCGGCCCATTGTGTGCTCTGCCTGATTATGCGTGTGGCAGTCAGAAGGCTGTTCTTTCTGCTGAATATTAATACAAGCTTCCTATTGAGCACCACAATGGTGCAGTCAACACTATCTCAGCCATTTTAGAAAGGGCCAAAGGGCCAAAAAGAGGGAGGGAGGGAGGAAAAAAGAGACCAGGTCTGACAAAGCAAGAAGGGATATTGTGCAAAAATGCAGAGCGAAACAGGCAATTATAAGTAAAGTGTCAGCTTTAACCACTCTCTCCACTACTCTACTACAAGGGTTTGTATAAAGTCACTCGCTCACAAATGAAATGAGACTGCCCGAGTCTCACGTTGTCAGCTGAAATGTCTGACCAGATGTTCTGCTTTTGAGAAATCATTATTTAAAATTGACACTCAATTTAGATTAGATCGCAAGTGGTGACTGATTAAGTTGCCCTGTTTGAAAAAGTGTAAAACACCATCAAGAACATTAAATTACAGCTGGAGAAGGTCTGGTTAAAGGGTGTTTGTGCACCTCACCTGCAGCAGAGGCGTGTGCACGTGAGAAACGATGTGTGGCAGTCTCCTCCATTCTCTGATGGCCAGACTGCTGGCCATCTCCACTAGGCGCTCAATGAAGTTGAGCTGCTGTTCCTCGGGGTGACAGATGGCCAGGTAACCACGATGCATATTCACCTTCCAGGCCATCTCCTTTGGACAGCTTAGCTCCACCTGATGCACACAGAAACACAGATGTATCACAATACACTACACTCACTTGATTACTTACATGTTTGTAAAAAGAAATCTTTTATTCTCTCTAAGGCAGAATATTGAGAAGTACTTTTACAATTCAAAACAACTGTCAAATTTAATCCTGTAATGGGAAAGCTGAATTTCCAGTAGTCATTACTCCAGTCTTTAGATTTTTTGAAATCATTCTAAAATGCTGATTTAGTGCAAAAAGCATTTCTTCTTATTATCAACACTGTCAACAATTGAGCTGTTTAATATTTTTGTTGAAACCTTGACATTTTTTCAGGATCATTTGAAATAAACATACACACACACACACACACGGTCCACTAATCTTAGCTTTAGTTTGATTGCTATAAATAATGATTTTAAACCTAAATCCCTATGATTTGAGCAGCATGTGTGCCCCAGTTTTTGCTCATGGTCATCTGGTCTCCCTGTTCCACAGTGGGTGCTGCACAATGCAATTTGAGCTAAATAGGTGGTCGTATGGAGAATAAAAAGTCGGTACAGGTTGCTGGCATTGTGCGGTATGACGGCGTGAAGGGATTTACTCTCTTTGGTCAGTGCACGCTTATCACGGCCGACATTTGATAAATAACCCTGCGTCAGGGCTGGCCTTATCCACCCGCCTTTAATTGAAAGAGGGGACATTTAAACTTCCTGAGAGCAACTGCTGCTGCCAAGCAGGCTGCCCTGGAACGGAGAAAACAAATCACTTCCCAGCAGATGTTTGAGCAATTATTCAAGCACGTATCCGTAAATATTAGATGCAAAGCGAACGGAGAGGGAAGAGGAGGAGGAGGAGTGGGAGGGCTGCTGGGCTGGACAATTTAATTAGGTGTCACCTTAGGACAGAAACCTGAATGGATTCGTTCCAAGTCTCCTTGAACAAGAGCCAAGAGTATTTATAATGTGTCCAGCCCCTATCACACACTTTTTCTACTTTGTTTTAAAAGTGAAGCCCATAAATTACCCAGCGACGGCAAGGCTACAATTCTGAACAGTCATAAACAATTCGGCAAGCACAGTTAGAGTGTGACTTTCTGCATAATAAAAGTGGTGTGCTTTTTACGTTCTGCAATATGGTGGAACTCCAATAATTATTTGAGGTGTCACAGTAAAGTCATAACTATGGTTTTAGGTTATTTGACTAGGCTGGAAGTGTGTGCCAATTTTACTCAAATAAAATCCAGTATTTAGCCCAAACACACACACACACACACACACACACACACACATATATATATATGAATATATCAGAATGTCACAACAATCTACTTTAAATAAGTGTTTTTCTTTTGATCTCTGAAGTCTAAGAATTCAGAGAAAGAAAAATTGATCAGTTTCCACAAAACTCTTTTTAAGACTGATAATAATAAGAAAAGTTTCTTGAGCAAATCAGCATACTAGAATGATTTCTGAAGAATCATGTCACGCTGAAGACCAATGTTCTCATTAAGCTTCTCACATTGAGAAATAATGTTCTGCCGGACACGCCTAAAAATTAGTTGGGAAAGCCATTTGATTGAAATCCCGTAAATGTAAATGTAAATGTAAATGTAAAAGTTGGACAGTAGCTTTTTAGTAAATTTAAAAAGCATCTTTACTTTAGAAGAGTGTTTTTCTTTGGAAAACTTCACTACACTCCAAAGCATAATGTTGTATTTTTTACTGCACAACATTTCATAAATACAAGTTTAACCTTTAATACTTGCGGACATCAAAAATGTAGTACTTTCTTTTTTCCAAGTAAATCTTTGGATTACTCGATACTGAATGATATTAATGATACTAATGATTAAATTATATTTTATATAAAATATAGTGCAGTCAAAAGCACAATATTATGCTTCGAAATGATGTGAAGTTAAGTTTTCTAAAGAAAAACACTCTCTGATAAAGTACAGACACTTGAAAAGTACAGCAGTAAAGCAGAGTAAAAATACTTCACTACTGTCTGCCTCTGCAGGTAACCTTAAATGCGCATAATTTAGTTACATCAAAAGTCAAATCAAATATAAATAGCACATTAAAGTTAAGAATTACACACTTTTTTTGTGTGCACTGTACAGGTCTGGTATAAAGAATGCTTTTGCTCAGGGGGCCAAAATGTCCACCCAAGAGAGAAAAAATTACATATACATAAATAGAAAACAGTTATTTTAAATTGTAATAATGCTTCAATATTGATGTGTCAGCTTGGAGAGCATAAGAGTCTCCCTTAAACACATAAAAATTACTGCCTCCAAACTTTTTAATGTTTTAGTGACTGATTCTGAACTTCATTAGTATTCAGATCAAGTACACATTTCCTCAAATAAAACTTGCATAATTACTCATGAGTATCGTACTGAGTTTACCTGCACTAGAGCCTCTTTCATTGCAGCCCAGTTGGACACTCTCCAGGCACACTCCAGCACCAGGTATGGGTTGTTATGACCTTTAGATTGCCCATATTCAGTCAGAGGCTCCCACTGGTTCAGCTCTTTAGAACAACTGGAAATCAACATAACATTTAGACTCACACTACGCATTTACATTATACATTCATATACTAGAATATAACAGACGGTCCAGAATGTTCATGAATTTCATGTGTGTGCGGTGGGGGTGGGGACAGCTGACCATATCCATGTGTGACAATTAATTAACTTACACTAGAGTTTTTGTCCAAAGCAATGCAAAACTTTGAGTGTATAATTTTGGTCAATCTCTATTAGTCATTCGGTTCCATTTGCACTATAAAGTCTTGGTTAATCCAAGATGTTTTATTGGCTGTGATTTTGTTCCCTGGTGCAGTATATTTTAGTAGTACCGCTTGGCAAACTCACTTATCAGTGTACGTCTCAAGTGTTTAATCTGAGCTGTGGTCATTCAACTCACCGTATCCAGTGATCCTCCCACAGCTGGTACTCTGGAAAGATGGCGGGTGATACATTGTGCTCTTTGCGAGCTTTCTCCATCGCCTTCTCGTAGGTTTCTTGAGCCTAATAATAATGGACCCAACGTTACTGCTAACAGCATTTTAAAATAAGAAAGGGACAATACATAGACGCCTGAGAAATGTGTTTGCGTTTTTCCCAAATTCTGTGCTTTCCAAATTAATTCTGTTTTAATGGTTTAATAACATTTTACTAATGCATAACGTCTAAAGAGGAACTTCATAATGTAATAATGTCTAATCAAGTGAAATCATAACGCTTAATTTAATCATTTATTAAAATCTGTACAAGAGTGCCTTATAAAATGTTTTATTTTTTCACATATCCTGTTATGTGTGCTTTTTAATTTTTTAAGTCTAAGTCTAATTAATTTAATTTATTTACATTTGAACAATAACAGTGATCTGTTTTCTGAATCTGTTTTATAATTTAATACATACTTATCAATAAAGGTGGCAAACAAATTAATGCAGAAAACTTTACCAAAAAAATACATGAAATTTTAACAGCCATAATAGCATGATTTGATATGATATGAAGTGTACAGCCCTTCTTTTTGATTTCATCGTTCAAAATTTGTCCAAAGACATGCATGGCGATACAATCATTTCAGTCTCTCACCTGTTCAAAGAAGCCATGCTGCTCGTACGCAATGGCGGTGCTCGTCTCGGGGAACTTGCATCTCTTCTGCCACAGCCCCGCCCACATGTCCTCTTCCTGCAGTAGGGAATATAGCTCTGCCAGCGAGTCGAGGATCTCCTGAGGGAATACAAGAACACATCTTCAAAGCATATAGGGGACAAACACATCCATATTCAGAGGTATCCCAATGAGATGACTGCTTAGCATAAGCAGCTTGAATGCTGGGATACTTCAAACTGAACTCACTGACAGGTCAAAACAAAGCCAATTGGAAATTCAGCACACAAGTTCATTTTGAGTGACACCAGGGAACCTTCAGAACACAAAACTTCCACTGCCAAGAATATCAATGGCAAAAAAGACAAAAGAAGGGCTCATGCATCACTGTACCTGCTGTGGAGGAGTGATGCTCTCTTGCTCATAGAACTCTGTGCTCTGTTTGGGTTTGATGTGCAAGCTAAGGCCTTTCTCAAAAGCTTGCTGCTCCAGCATCAGGGTGGAGCGTAACCAGAGATTGTGGGTCTTTCCTAAGTACTTCAGCACGCAGGGCCTGATGGGTATGGGTGGCACGCACTGAGACATGGCCTCCACGAAGCAGTTTAGAGCACTGGGCTGGCAATCTCTCTGTGCTTGATGACTACCGCTACAGAGGAACGGACCCATCTCGCCCGAGAGTGCCTGCAAAAATAGATACATAAGACCAAATAATAATTCGTGTTAATTTCCATTATTTTTATATTTAGATTAATAAGCCACCACCAAACATTCACTCAAGTTTATCCCCCCCTTCAAAAGTAATAATGCCGTTACATGTAATCTTTAGGAAACCTCAAAAAAATATATATATATATACATACCATAAATTTGTTACAAAATAAAAAATAAAAAGCAATTCTAATAGGTTTAAAAGATTTAAGAAATTATTTTAGCTTTTTTTTTTTTACACATTTATTTATGTATGTAAACTACCAGTCAAAAGTTTTTGAACACTAAGATATTTAATGTTTTTTAAATTCTTTTCTGCTCACCAAGCATCCATTTATTTGATCCAAAATATAGCAAAAGCAGTAATATAGTGAAATATTTGTATTATTTAAAATAAATGCTTTCTATTTGAATATATTTTAACATGTAAAATATTCCTGTGATCAAAGCTAAATTTTCAGCATTATTACTCCATTTTTGGAGGGGGATTACAGAAATTAATACTTTTATTTGATGGTAAAGACATTTATAATGTTACAAAAGACTATTTCTGATAAATGCTTATTCTATTCATTAAAAAAACCTGAAGAAATTCTGCCCAGTTGTTTTCAACATAATAATAATAATAATAATAATAATAATAATAATAAATGTTTTTTGAGCAGCAAATCAGATTATTAGAATGATTTCTGAATGAGCAGAATGAGTAATGATGCTAAAGACTCTTTGAAATCACGGGAATAATTTACATTTAAAAATATGTTCAAATAGAAATCAGTTTAAAACCATTTCAAAATTGTACAGTTTTTGCTGTACTCTGGATCAAATAAATGCAAGCTTGGTGAGCAAAAGAGTTCAAAAATTTTTGACTGGCAGCGCATGTATGTGACAAAAAAGTTTTAATGGTATCAACCTGAATTTAAATATTGGTCCACTACAATTGGACCACATACAGAACAGGACTTTCATGAGAACTTCACAATAATGTTAAGGTAAGTAGCTCCTCACCAAACATCAATGGGAATTTGCTATAAATATTCAATAGGAATGCCTACGCTAAAGAAAAAGAGCCCACGTTACACAAAGACCTTTGCATTACTATTAATACAGAAAAAGAATGATGCAATAAATATGTCCTAGTTTTTATACCTCCCACAAAAAAAGCTATGAAGTAGAATATTTTTTATTTTGAATGCGTGTTGCAATGGTCTACAGCCTCAGTCACTCCAAATTAAAGCCCTTTAATGAGATTTCTAATACTTAAGACATCTGGACCATTAAATTCTGATATTTGCATAAAAGGTTTAATTTCTGCTCATTAGCAAATGCTGCCTGTTTAAGTTCAGAAGCAGGGGCAGAAAGACAGCCCGCCAGACCCCCCACCCATGCAAAGGTCTCCAGGATGAGCAGATAGGCACAACCTCCGACACCATTAACACACATTTTGCATGCTGATTCTGCAGTGATATGCATTATTAGTAGTAAAACAGACAGTCTACACTTAAACCACAACAAAGGTCAAGTTAAAACGAGCAGTCATACGTCATACGCTGCATTTACATGGAAAATGTTTAGAGGAAAATGGCCAACTGTTAGCTCAGCTTTTTGGCGAACTGAGAAACTGAAGTACTTACGTGCTGCTGGCGGTCCGACAGAATCTTCCATAGGCGGGGGAAAAGCTGGACCCAGGTCTTCTCAGCCAATGGGGTGGAGATGTGGCACAACTGAACAAGTGCATTCAGCAGAGCTCCCGTCTGATTACACACACAGGAGACTCATTTAGAGATGGGCAATATATCGGTCATTAATCAACCGACATTTAGCCACTTGAGATTATCGCGTTGGCTGATAACAGCGCCAGCTCAGCCGATTAACACAAGTGCACCTTGTCTGTTCCGAAGCATTCCAGGAAACCTTTATTAATGAACATTTTACATTGCAAAATATTAAAAATATAAATTGGGCACCCACAGTACAATATTTAAAAATAAACAGGAATTTAAAATGTAATCATTTAATGCATTTTTTGTATAATACTTTTATGCTCAAAAAAAAAAAAAATAATAATAATAGTAGTAAAAAGAAAATAGTAATTTTTAATTACAATTGGCAATTCTGGCTTTCTATCTCATCATGTATACACTACCAGTCAAGTTTTGGAACAATAAGACTTTTAATGTTTTTTTTTTTTTTTAATTATTTTTATTATTATTTTTTTAAGAATTCTCTTCTTCTCACCAAGTCAAGACTCTTTTCTATTTGAATATTTTTTAAAATGTTATTCATTTCTGTGATCAAAGCTTAATTTTCAGCATCAATCTTCTTTAGTGTCACAGGATCCTTCAGAAATCATTATAATTGGTTGATTTGCTGTTCACGAAACACATACATACATACATACATACATACATATACACACACACACACATACACACATATATATATATATATATATATATATATATATATATATATATATATATATATATATATATATATATATATATATATATATATATATATATATATATATGTATATGTATATATATATATATATATATATATATATATATATATATATATATATATATATATGTATATGTGTATGTATATATATATATATATATATATATATATATATGTATATGTGTATGTGTATGTGTATATATATATATATATATATATATATATATATATGGAGGGGAACAAATTATAGAAATGAATATTTTTATTTAGCAAAGATTCTTTAAATTGATCAAAAGTGATGATAAAGACATGTATAATGTAAAAAAATAAATAAATTATATTTCAGATAAATGCTGTTCTTCTGAACTTTCTATTCAAAGAAATCTGAAAAAAATTCTCAACTTTTTTTTTTTTTTTTTTTTTTACATAAATGTTTTTTTTAACAAGCGAATCTGATTTTTAAAATTTCTGAAGGACCATGTGACTGGAGAAATGGTGCTAAAAATTCAGCTTTGAAATCACAGGAATAAATTACATTTTAAAATATATTCAAACAGAAAACAGTTGTTAGCAAAAATAGTTTTTGCTGTACTTTGGATCAAATAAATGCAGGGTTAGTGAGCTAGTGACTTTAAAAACATTAAAAATCTTACTGGTCAAAAACTTTTGACTGGTAGTGTATGGTTATTACATATACATTTAACTCAGTGCAAGTTTTTAGTATCACTGAGATACTTTCAAAGTATTTTCAAACTTTTAATATTGTTCTTAAATATGTTTTTATTTAGATTTTTATTAGTTATTTTTGGACATGATGTTATAAATTAGATATGTTGCCTGAGCAAATAATTATAGTAATGAAAAATAAATTAAAATAATGAAATAATTTTATACATATCTTCTTCTAACAAAAAAACGTAATCGCTTTAATTTTAGTCAACTATAAAAAACCCTACTTAATAAACACTATGCTTACTTGCTTCCTACATGTATCCTGTCACGTTTGCAGCAAAAAAGACTTAATCCTCACACATGACACCAGACATTCAAGGTCAAAAGAAACTATTCCTTTCCAAAAATGACTTTTCATAAGGGATCACTGTTTGTTCATATGCACGATTGGTCATCACCTCTTGCCACTGAATAATTCTTAGGGCATAACTGCACTTAAAGGTTTGGCCCTCTGACCACTAGAGGAATGGAGATGTTAGTATAAGTCAGAACTCAAATGTGTGCTTTAGTTCCTGACAGCAGCTCCGGTGGGCAACGGAGGCAGGTCAGGGCTTTGAACTCCTCACTTCATCATTTATCTAAAGCCTGCTTGAGAGGTGCATATAAAGCAGCGCCGTGTCTAGGATTAAATAGAAATCAATGACGCTGTGACCTCAAAGCGCTCAGAGACAGAATCCCATGTTGCCCTGATCAAACTCTCTTTAACAGAGACGCTTATGAGGGAGCAGTCAAATGAGGAAGAGCAGGTTAGAGATGAAAGAAGCCAGAACTAAAGGCGCATATTAAACTACACTGTTTAAAAGCCTGTATGACTTCTGCATGTGACTCATTCCTACATATGTCCTTTATGTAACCAGTGTCTTTTTTTATGTCTTGCTTTATTTTTCCAAATGCTTAGGGTGCACTCGCGAGGGCAGCATATGTTGAGGTGATGGCTCACCTTGACCTCTCTCAGGGAGTCCAGGAACTTGTCGTGGCGGTTGGTGAGCATGTGCAGCTGGTTGCCTGTGTCTCTCTCCGCCTGCTCTTTGGTCTTGGGGAGGCTGGTCTGGTCTCCAGGTGCCAGTTCGATGTCTATCTCCACATCCTACAGATGAAAAAAGGTCAAAAGAACACAAAATACGGAAAAAGAATTGTCAACTTGGTAATTTTACAACAGGCCTCTATGAGTTGTTTGCTATTTAGAAGTGAACTGAGATCACCTTTGAATTTCTGAATTTGAACTGAGGACAGATACAGGATACAGATTTGAAATTCAAATGAAATTCAAGAATGAAATTCTGATACTGTAAGTGCTGTTTTAAATAATACATTAAATAATAGGATAGTTTTAAATAACACAAGTAAGAACTATTGATGTGATGACATTTTAAACACATAAACATGCATTTCTCATATACAAATTTTACAATTGTTATATTATAACGTATGGTATACGATACCAGTCAAGTTTTTGAACGGTAAGATTTTTAATGTTTTTTTTTTTTTTTAATAGAAGTCCCTTCTGCTCACCAAGCTTGCATTTATTTTATCCGAAGTACAGCAAAAAGTTAAATTCTGAATTTTTTTACCATTTAAAATAACTGTATTCTATTTGAATATATTTTCAAATGTAATTTATTCCTGTGATTTCAAAGCTGAATTTTTAGCATCATTACTCCAGTTACATGATCTTTCAGTATTCATTGTAATATTCTGATTTGCTGCTCAAAATACATTAATTATTATTATTTTTGTTGTTAAAAACAGCAGAGTAGAATTTTTTTAGGTTTCTTTGATGAATAGAAAGTTCAGAAGAACAGCATTTATCTGAAATTTATCTTTTGTAACATTATAAATGTCTATCATCACTTTTGATCAATTTAAAGCATCCCTGCTAAGTTAAAGTACTAATTTCTATCTTTTCTTTGCCCCCCATAGATAGATATAGATATATATAGATATATAGATATAGGATCAAATAAATGCAGGCTTTGTGAGCAGAAGAGAACAATCTTACAATCATACAGAAATAAACACATAAAAAAATAACTAAAATCATTTTATAAATCTTTTATCCTAAATCTTTTAAATCTATTAGATTTGCATTTTTATGTTTAGGCAAATTTATGGTACGCATTTTTTTTTTTTTTTTGCTGAAGATTACATGTAACAGCATTATTACTTTTTTTGGGAAAGATGAACCTGAGTGAGTGTTGGGTGATGGCTTATTAATCTAAATATAAAAATAATGGATATTAATTTGGAAAATCTAAATCTAAAAACTCTCTATATATCAGAATTTGATACTGCAGTCAGCTAAATTAGGCAATAAAGGCACAAACAAGCTTTTTGTACAGATGTTTGTATACACTGAATGGCACAGCTGACCTCTTCCTTGGTCTCGCTGTTTTCTCTCTCACGAGGTTCCTGTTTGATATGCGTTGCCATGGCGAAGGCAGCACGGTCATGGCTGTCAGCCAGGTTGATGACGTTGGTGATGGAGGGGAGCATGGAGCCCTGGCAGCTGGTGCCAATGGTGGTGTTCCTCTCACAGACCGCCAGCAGCAGCTGTGAAGCATAGATGACAGAATCAAACTCTGAACTGCCACGATTCCGAAAACACGCAAGCAAACAGCTGCTCCTTCTGTGAAGATCACATCACTGGGAAGAAAGTAGCTAACACTCACACAGAAATGACACCTACACGAGCCAGCATTGTTTAACAGCTGCCATTTTAACCACTAGCGCATATATATCTAAATGCTTAACTCTGACTGCAGAGCTCCAACAGTGAATATTCTTCTACTCCATCATGGCAGGGTGATTCAAACACACAGTCGTGCCATGTGTAGGACAGCGTTAATAATTCAAGAGCCAGAGTAGCATTGATTGTGGCTGAGACGGATGGACTGTGACCTGACTTGAGCGGGAGCAGCCAAAAACCAGAGCGGTTATTGTGAATGTATTAGCACCAAAAGAATAATTATCTAAAATCCAGCTGAAGTTTTGATAAAATCATCAAGGGGAACACTGTGAAGTTAAAATGATACAGTATGCATACAACTGCAATGCAAGATGTAATTAGCTTCTGTGTAATTTAAGCATGTGCATAATTATAAAGTATTATCCACTCTGCATAGTGCTTACAACACACTTGAAGATTCCATATAGTAATTTTTTTCAATAAATCTTGCTGTGTGATATGCAATGTTATATCATAGAAATGATCAATTCAACCACTGATTAAAATGAATTATATAATTCTGTAATATTATAATTTTTTTAATTATTAAATATTTATTGTATAATATATTTTACTATATATTTATTTATTCAATATTTATCACTCAACATTATAGCTTTTATTTATTTCATTAATTTATTGTATTTGCTTATAAATTATTGCTTATTATAATTTTTTGACTATTTATTCTATATCAATTAACATTTTAGCTTATACATTAACTAATACATTTATTAGTAATATTAATTTACTTTTTTTTTTTTTTTTTAAGAAAAGTCTGAACATATATTGTGTAAACTAGTCAAAAACAATTGCCAGTTTTCTCCAAAAA
Source organism: Labeo rohita (assembly GCF_022985175.1). Lineage (NCBI taxonomy): Eukaryota > Metazoa > Chordata > Actinopteri > Cypriniformes > Cyprinidae > Labeo > Labeo rohita. Next base: position 19,036,973 of record NC_066880.1, read on the forward strand.
TACTTAAATGTTCTGGCGTATCACTGAACAATTTTACTGCAATAATTAGTATTATAATAAATTAAGTTATATTATACAATAAATAATACTATATAATTAATAATAATAATAATAATAATAATAATAATAATATAATAAAAAAATATATATATATAAATATAAATATAAATATAAATATCAACATTGTTGCTTTAATTTTATTAATTTATTTTATTAAATAGAAAAGCCTTAACCAGGTTTCTCCAACAATGTCTCTATAGGTATATCCCGAAACACAAATTTATTGAATCGTACTGCAATAATTTATTAGTATTACAATAAATATTAAATAGTATAAAATTATTAATTATATAAAACCATTATTTATTGTATAATTATTCTATATTTATTAAGATCAATCAACATTTGAGCTTTTATTTACTTAATTAATTTATTTTATTTACTTTTTTTAATCCTTTTTTTTTTGTTATTTTGTTTTTGTTTGTTTTGGGGTTTTTTACATATATTGCATCAACTAGTTAAAAACAATTGCCAGTTTTCTCCAAAAATACTTAAATGTTCTGGCGTATCACTGAACAATTTTACTGCAATAATTAGTATTATAATAAATTAAGTTATATTATACAATAAATAATACTATATAATTAATAATAATAATAATAATAATAATAAAAAAAATATATATATATATATATATATATATATATATATATATATATATATATATATATATATATATATATATATATATATATATATATAAATATAAATATAAATATCAACATTGTTGCTTTAATTTTATTAATTTATTTTATTAAATAGAAAAGCCTTAACCAGGTTTCTCCAACAATGTCTCTATAGGTATATCCCGAAACACAAATTTATTGAATCGTACTGCAATAATTTATTAGTATTACAATAAATATTAAATAGTATAAAATTATTAATTATATAAAACCATTATTTATTGTATAATTATTCTATATTTATTAAGATCAATCAACATTTGAGCTTTTATTTACTTAATTAATTTATTTTATTTACTTTTTTTAATCCTTTTTTTTTTTGTTATTTTGTTTTTGTTTGTTTTGGGGTTTTTTACATATATTGCATCAACTAGTTAAAAACAATTGCCAGATTTCTCCAAAAACTAATCATGAATTTACAGATTTGTACTGCAAGGGGGAAAAAAAAAAAAAATCATGTTCATTTTTCCATTCCATTTATTTTTCCAAAAAATGCATCTGTACCTCAATGCACTGTTTAATCCAGAAGTGGCTGCCCATGGCCTCCCAGTTCTGCGAGCAACAAATATACAGCAGCCTCTCGTAGACTCGTCGCTTCATCGATGCATCAAACACCTCGAAAAACTTTGCCCTGATCAGCGGCTGGGTGCAGCGTAGCCCTGACAAGAATGCCGGCTCCAGCTTGGATGTAATATCACTTCCTGAGAGGTTCTCATCCCTGAAAAAAAAAAAAAAAAAAAAACAAATACCAAAATGCTTTAGAAAAACGCTGCAAGACTGTTGCTGTGTTTATCTTCTAAGACAGCGTGAAATGCAGCGTGAATAAACAACATGGTGAGTCTTTAGTAACCACAGCTATTAAGGACTACATGAGTTCCAGCGTAAATACAACTAGAGTGTTGACTAAAGCCTATGGGTTTTCACCAGGATGAATCGCTCTTGGCGCTGGAGAAATGCTCTCTTGCCCAGAGTGACTGTAACCCCTAATGCCTCTTGCCCCTCAGCCGCCAAACACCCCCAGCCTCAACTTTAGCAATCAAAATGGGGCCTACCACCCACCAGCTACAGTCTTGTTGCTAATGGCAATAGATTGAAGGCCAGTGCGGACAGCGGACCCAGTGATTAATCGGCGTAATTACCTGTAGACGTAATTAACGAGGTCCAGGAACTGGGCATTCAATTCAAGGTCGTCAGGAAAGCGCTTCTCAATGTAGGTCATCATTTTCACCAGCAAAATGGACTTCTCTCTTGGATTAGGCACCTAGGAATGAGAAACGAAGACAAAGAGAAGGAATAAGACAGCAGAAAGGAAGGCGATTGAAGAGGAGCGCTGAGGAGAAGGGGGTAACAGATTGATACAGTCCATTTATCTTTCATCTATCAGGAGAGCTGTGCAGCACCTTTGCTCGGCTCCTTTTTCTCCCCGTCTGCTCTCTCGCCTTGGGCTAACAGAACAGACACCTGGGTTCAGCTGTCCGGGCCACAGTGCACTGAATACACAATGCCTCATTTACAGCAGGATAGGCTTTGAGCTAAAATGTTTAACACTGGTGTATTCAGAGTTGACAAAAGGTTGGTTTACTATTGCACGGTTTTGCAAGTCTACAGAAACGGAAATTGTACAATTACATCTTGTTCAAACAAGAATGCATGAAATATGAATCAGGTAAGCCATTTGTAGTAGACTTCCAGAAGAACTCCAAGCATTATGGTGCTGTTTCTGAATTTCAACCAGCAACACTGGCTCGCAGTCGCATGACTTTTGTTAAAAACAGTCATCATTTCATAATTCTGTTTGGTGATGCAGCATTAACACACTTACACTAAGCTTTTCTCTTTCTGCAAGTTAAGATTTTCTTTCCATCCTAAATTTTATTTCAGTCTTAGACTACATTGTTAAAACTGACAACCAATTTTAAAAATGTTTAAAAAAAAAAAGATTAAATAAAAAAAAAAAATGTTCCTTTTAAGATGTCATACATTTTTAATTATTGAACGCTGTTCCCTGAGGTCCAGTTATAATGACCACTTTCCTCTCCCTCCCTGACCTTGCTGTCAACTGTCATTTTTAACTGCCCCATCTTTCAAGAGTCTCTTTGCAAAGTCTGCTTTACATTGTGACAGGATGATAAAATAATCAATGGCAAAATTTACCACATAAACTATTTAGATCAGACTTAAAGGATTAGTTCACTTCCAGAACAAAAATACGGCAATACATCGCTGTTTTACATTTATTTGGTAAAGGGCGTTTGACCTTCTTTCACTCTCACTTTGTAAACACTGGGTCGGTACTTCTGCAGCGGTTTAGGACGATTTTGAAGTTGGAGGAGAAAATGAGACGAAATTTTTGACCTACCCTACCGGTCTTGAACCAGAAAACACAATGTTCACGCAGAGCTTGGCAAGATGAGCATTTGAGGTTAAAAAGTATAAAAATTGTATATATATATATATATATATATAGATAGATATAGATAGATATAGATAGATAGATAGATAGATTTTTTTTTTTTTTTTAAGAAAATAACAGATTGTTTTGCTAGGTAAGACCCTTCTTTCTCGCCTGGGATCGTTCCGAGCCCTTTGAAGCTGCATTTAAACTGCATTTTGGAAATTCAAACTCGCGGGCACCATTTAAGTCCACTATATGGAGAACATTCCAGAAATGTTTTTCTCAAAAAAAAAAAAAAAAAAAAAAAAAAAGTTGCAATTTATATACTTAACCTCAAATGCTCATCTTGCCAAGCTCTGCGTGAACACTGTTTTCTGGTTCAAGACAGGTAGGGTAGGTCGAAAAACTCATTTTCTCAAAATAAAAGTTTAAACTTTCACTTTACATGTTTTGATGTTCACATTCAATAAATTACAATGGCTGTAGCTTTTCTATCATAAAGAAAAAGATTAAGTGGACATTTGATTTAAATGTTGTTGAAATATGGATTAGATCATGCAGTAGAGTGTAAAAACAATTGTCAGGCCATGGGCGCTCTCTGCCGGCATTTGTTATAATGCAAAATGTACATTAGCTGTATTGTTTATAATACATTGTATTGTACATGTATTTTAACAGTTCTGTGCAATAAAATCATGACTTCCTGCTTTTGATACTATATTTGAACCTTATTGCTATTATATATTATATTATTATATATGTTGCTATTTGAACCTTATTGCTATTATATATGTATTTTAAGTCATTTTAAAGGCTATTGTTCACTTAGGACTATTTTTACTACAAAAAAAAAAGTTTAATTGTAATTATCCGATTACTCGATTAATCATCAGAATAATCGACAGATTACTCGATTAACAATATAATCGTTAGTGACAGCCCTAGTACCGACCCAGTGTTTACAAAGTGAATGTGCAAAGTCAAAAACCCCCCAAAAAAGGTAAAACAACATCAGACAATTTTGAAGTTGGAGGACAAAATGGGATACCCTACCCTACCTTTTTTTAGCTGAAGTACAAAGATGAAGAACAAACCACGAGTGACCTTTCCATCATCATTGCGTGATGCGTGAAATCACAGATGCAGTGCACAGAGCAAGTGCAAGAAGAGCATTTGTGGTTAAAAGTATAGAAATTTTACATTTATTTGTAGAAAATGACTGATCGTTTCACTACATAAGACCCTTAATCCTTGGCTGGGATTGTGTAGAGCCCCTAGAAGCTGCACTGAACCTGCAATTTGGACCTTCAACCCACTGATCCCCATTAAAGTCCACTATATGGAGAAAAACTCTTTCTTTTTCTTTTTCAACCGAAGAAAGAAAGACATGAACATCTTGGATGACATGGGGGTGAGTGAATTATCAGGAACTTTTAGTTCTGGAAGTTAACTAATCCTTTAAGTATGTTTTCATAGTACAATGAAATCTAAACTAAGACGAAAGAAAATTCCTCATAATATGACACCAGGTGCTAACAGAATTATTTTGAGGCAACAGCCTGCTTTTACCTGGTTGGTGGCCATGGGGTTGCCAGAGTTGTTCTTGACCCATTCCTCCACAATCTTCACCACAGCTCGAAGAATCTTTGGGTCGGGAGATTTCTCGATGAGGGAAGTGAGGATGACCTGGATGAAGTTCTTCCTCATTTCCATATTCATGACTGACAGCCTCTCCTTTACCAGATCCAAACTAAGCATGACCAACTCGCTCGTCACTATAATTGACAAAGAAGAACGAGAGCACGATTACATGACAGTAATACTATTTTTACTTTCGTTGAGGTTCACAGGCCTTCTGTGATTTTCTAAACCTAACAAAGAGGAAATACTACACGCAGGCTCACATACACAGCAAAGCGTTACATAAATCTCAAAGGCAACCATTGAACATACATCAAAATTGTAAAAGACAGCTGAGGATATGAAGCATAAAATACAAAATTCTGCCTGCTGAAAGCGGGGGAAATGTGATTGAGTTTTAGCATGGAGAGCTGTAGCAGAAAGGAGACGGGTTATGAGTTTAGCTTGGCCTCTGAATGTATTTTCTGCTTGATTTGCTCAAGGTAAAATGTGATTGTTCTGATGAGTCGAACCCTTGGGGGAGAATATGTTAGAGGCTGATTTCCAGTTCGCCACTGACTCACGCTGTGAGGGGGTCTTGGGCGACGCTGTCAGGGTGACATTGCAGCGTGAGGCCTTCAGACAGCACAGGACAGGCAGGACCTGGAGAGTCCTATCTCCATGTACCATTTAAAAACCATAATAGCATCTAGAAGGCACCGAGCAGATGGGATTGTCTGGATTTTATATTCCAGTGGACACAGTGGGAGATTTTTGACTTCAATCATAGAAGATGTTTCTCAGTATGGATGGATTTGTGGGCCGGTCTCTGAACATTTGATTGGCCCTCCTGCAGCACCCAGTGGTCAAATATGGACAGCACACGCTCAAGTCTAACAATTCTCTCTCTCACACTCTGCTCCAAGGTGACAACGTGTCTTTTTGTCTTTCTGCCCACTTTTAAACTCCTCCAGATGACTGCAGACAACAGGATTAAAGCTGTCCCAGTAAGAGCGTATATTTTTCCATCATACTGTCAAGAGCCTAAATTTAAGACAGGCTGTCAGTTCTGGGCCAAGAGGAAGAGGACCCGTTCTGTCAGGAAAAAGCAATAGATCTTAACCCACCTCAGCTGGCTTCCATATACTATCCCAAATAAAGACAAGCTTGAAATCTTTAAAGGCTTGAAAATGGCCTCCTGAAAGGGAGGAAATGATCCTAACCAAGCGCAGATGGGTTAATGACAGAAAGAGGCCAAAGTTAAAGCACAAGATTGTTTAAATTGAGTATAGCATACCATATTGCATTAACTCAACATGTTTGCTTCTAGACAGCAGCCACTTAGGATCAATTCAGATGATTTAGTGATCCACAGAACTGAGCTGACCTGTGTGCTGCCTGTTCGGTTTAAATTTACTTAGTGGGGCAATGCCATAAGAGTGTACACGATAAAAAAGAAAAATCCTTCAAAAATCAAGTTTAAAACGCACAGCAAGTTTCTAGAAATGCATTCTTTATATTCATTTTAGTTTTGCATGGTTATTTAAAAAAACATACCATTTTCAAGAAAACATTTCATTTAAAAGATTCTAAAAATGTTGTGCAACCATCAAGTAAAATATTATTTTCCTTAATTTGAATAAGCAATATGATCTTATATATTAAATATATATTTTCAAGTATACATTTTAAATATTATAAAACAAAATAAATTGTTTAAATAAAATATATATTTTAAATATTAAATATATTTTAAGGTAAATGGTACTTTCAGAAACACTTCACAATAAGGTTCATTAGTTAACATTAGTTAACAACATTAGTTAACATGAACTAAGAATGAACAATACTTCTACAGCATTTATTAATTTTAGTTAATGTTAATTTCAGCATTTACTAATGCATTATTAAAATCAGTTGTTTTTATTAAAAAATTAAAATTAAAGCTCTGTGAACTAACATGAACACACAATGAACGACTATATTTTAACTAAAATTAACAAAGATTAATAAAAAGTGTAATAAATATATTGTTTATTGTTCATTTATATTAGTTAACACATGCACTAATGGTAACAAATGACACATTGTAACGTGTTCCCATATTTTCTTTTAAAAATAACGTTTTAAAAGAGTTATAATATTTCAGTTTTTTGAGAAGTCACACTATATTACATTTTCCAATCTGACTAATGACTACAAATCTGACTACAAACCATGACTGAAAAAATCAAACACATATGATCTTATATTTTAGGATACTTATTAACCTTGACACACAGTGTCCGCTGGGGTCATCTCTGATACAATGATACAATCTTCTGGTTTTCTACATGCTGGTTGTGTCATTACTTTAATATTTTAAATATTAATAAATATTATTATTTTTAAAAATATAAGCCGAAATTAAGGGGCTAAGCACAACAAAAGCAAAATGAAAAGCTAAAAGCAAGACAATGAGCACCAGACCAACTTCAAGAATGAGTATTTGAACATATCTGAGGACCATTTGAAGCAAAATGGTTGAAAACATGAATACAATCACTTGTAATGTGACATAATAGCTTAATACTTCTGTTCAGTAGTTGGCGACAAACACTGTGGTGTGGTCAGTGTTGGGTGACACTGCCATAGACAAAGTTTGGAATCAGTATGTCAAAGCTTTGCAGAGATAAAGCCTCAAAAGCGTTCTGCCATCATGCCATGGAAAATGAAATCAGTTTTGTCTATCAACAAGAAAACCATAAATATTATTGGCATAGTCTGAGTTTGGTGACAAGCAGTAGAGCTGTGCGTCCTCTGACCACTCTCGTGGCACTTTGATATCATACACCAATCAGTCTGTGCAGCGCCACTTCCAATCAAGCACTATATTCCAATCAACTATAGCCTCAAATTAATTTTTGTGTGATTGTCAAATTTGTTATTTGAGAACAGTTTAATAGATCAGCTTGTATTCCATAACTTCTTGTTGGAATGCTCTGAAGATGATCCAACACATTTTCATGAAAATCTGAGCAAAGTTGCGAAATATTTTTTATGACAGAAACTTATGTCAGAGGGCACAATACCGTGTTCATACTGTCCTCTATCTCTGTGCAAAACCTCATAACTTTTCATAACACGAGCAGAAAACGAATAATAAGACTAACGGCGCTTTGCTCCTAAAAATAATAATGATAATAGACTATTCCAACTACTTAAGGTGAAATTAATTTTTAATGTATCTTTGGGGAGAAAACGTCCTTGACCCAAGAGTCTAAAGAATAGTCACCTGTGCTGGTTTCAGCGGCTCCGGGGTTGGGTTGCGGGCTCAGGTGCTCTCTCACCATCTTCTGCAGGGAACGCATAAAGACTGAAATGAGGCGGTCGATGTAGCTGGAGTTGTTGCTGCAGGCCGACTTCAGGATCATCAGCGTTCCTGGAAGCAGAGAGAAGAGAGAAGCTGGTAACATGACGCCCCGCTGCCCTCACAACACTGTCAGGGACAGCAAGCGACATGCGCCTGCTAATGACTTTGGGTGCAGCTCCTTTGTCCCTGTAGTTGTATTACAAGGACGTTTCTCGAGAAATCTAACCGAGTTACCGGGTAAGGATGGAGACAAAGAAAAGCATGAGTAATGCATTTCTTAGATCACAGCTCTGGGGAGAAAAGATAAATGTAAAAAGTCACCCTCGATGGAGACACATACAGTACATCAGTGGTAAATGTAACTCTAGAGCACTGCCAGAGCGGAATCAGGAGGCATTTATTGACCAATGGTGCCATTTTGGGCTGAAATGAAACACTGGTAACTTAAGAATGTTATCCAATAGAGTTTCATCACTTTTTGTTTTCAATTAAGAAATATAATTAAAGACGAACTCTAGTGTTCCATCAAAAAAAAAAAAAAAAAAAAAAACCTTATCTGAAATAGACCCACACTAAAGTACACTACTATTCAAAAGTTTAGAGTTTGAAAGATTTTCTTAAAATGTTTTAGAAAGATAATTTTTATGCTCACCAAGACTGCATTTATTTGATTAAAAATACAGTAAAAACAGTAATCTTGTGAAATTTAATGCCTCCTTGCTGAATAAGTTACAACTCTTATTAAACACTTATTAAAAACAACAACTTTTGAATAGTACTTTACAAATCCCAATAATAATTACACAATTACAATTAACTACAGTAGTCAACATTTGAAGTGCATCAAAACCTTTCATGAAAGTTGTCCTAAAACCAAAACCTGTTCTTGTCTTAGGACAACTTTGATAAACTTTTCTGATCCACTTCAAATGTTGACAACTGTATATAAATATATGATTTACATTTTGTAAGTAAAAAATATATTTTGTATATTTTACAAAATAACTTAATTTGGTCATGTAGTAGAGGCAGTACATATTCTCACCAAACAATTGAGTTGGGTTAGCGCTGCTGGCTTTCTCGTAATTTGTGAGGCCTTCATAAATGACTTTCCCTACGGCAGCATACAAACACTCCAGCTCCTCATATTTTGAAGCCACTGAGGATGTGCCTAAAGAAAAACAAAATATTAGAAAAAAAAAAAAAAAAAAAAAAAAAAAAAAAAGTTACAACATGCATAATCACCACAGTTTAATTGAAACACTAGCACAACCTAGACAACTTTATAAAGAGGTTACCAATTACAGAAATGGGACTTGAACATACCATTGTCAATAATTATTGTCTAAAGTTATTATTTCGCAACCTCTGTGGAGATTCAACCAATTTATGTGTTTGTTAGCAGCTGCGAAACATAATACTGGCTGTTAGATTGCGTCTTGCACTCAAGCAAATCAAATGATGCAATTATTCTTCACCGCACATATTCACAATTTTGCCCAAATGAGGTCTTGATGAGAGCTTGATTTACTCACTAGGTTCTGTAGGAAAGGTGCTCATGAGTCTGGACAGGAGGGAGTGGACGGCCCTCAACACTTTGGTGTTGCCACAGGTCATGCAAGCTGCAATGCCACGCTGCAGGGGCTTGAAGTGTGCGAGGATGGCTGGAGGCTGCAGCACTGACAGAAGAAAGCTGAGAATCTCCAGCCCTGTGCAGATGTTGGAGAAATTTGCTTGGTTTGGCTGCTCCTGAAAAAGAGAGGAGGATACGCTGATTGATGGAAGTACAGAAAAACTGACACTAGATCTGTTCAAAAGTTTGAGGTCAGTAAGATGTATTACCAATTAAAAAAAAAAAAAAAGAAAAAAAATAATAATAATTATGCTCGCCAAGGATACATTTGATCATTAAAGCGTTGAAAGGGCCCTCATTTATATGTGCCAAACTTTCTGCTGAGAGCTGGTGGCACTATGACTATAACTGAATATTGACATGTAGATGTCTTCAGGCCAGGACTTTGATCAAACATAAAAAGTTTGGTGCAGATTAAACATGGAATGTTTGAGTTAGTCTAAAACATGACATCCTGTTGCCAACAGTTGGCACTATGATTATAACTGGATATTGGCCTTTAGATGTCTTAAGGCCAGGACTCTTACCAAACATATGAAGTCTAGTGCAGACTGGACATTGCCTGTTTAAGTTAATGTAAAATTCACTTCCTGTAGCCAGTAGGTGGCTCTATGATTATAACAGAATATTGGCCTTTAGATGTGTTCAGGCCAGGATTCTTATCATACAGGTAATGTTTGGGGCAGATCAGACACTGTATTGCTGATTTATAACAACTTCCTTTTACATGGTAAAACAAAGTTTGTCAGGCCGCCACGGACACACCTTTCAACGAAAACTCAAGAGGTTCGCAATTTTACATTGCAAAAGCCTGTGATGTTGATGTCCTTAAATCTCTATGAAGAGTTCGTTAGAGCACAAAACACGCCACTTCCTGTTGCCAGCAGGTGGCGCTATGACTATAACTGAATATGGGAATGGGCATGTGTTTAGGACAGGACTCTTATCAAACATGTGAAGTTCGGTGCAGATCAGACATTGTATGCCTGAATTATAACCCGTTTCATGGCGAAACATTAAAGTTTGTCAGGCCACCAGAGACATGCCCTTCAACGAAAACTCAAGGATCTTCACAATTTAACATCACAAAGGGCTTTAGATTAGACTGACCAAAGTTGATGTTGATCTGTTTAAATCTCTAGGTAGAGTCTGTTTAAATGCAACGCCTGAAATATCTAAAACAACACAAAGCTTGCAGAGAAAATTCAAAATAAACTTCCTGTTGGGTTTCAGACTTCGTACCAGGGGACTTTTCTGTAGGTATTGGTATGTTGTGTCTACCAAATTTCGTGCATGTATGTAAAACACAGCTTGAGGGGCATTTCGTTCAAATTTTATAGGTTGAACCATTTTGCCACACCCACTTCTGAATATATCATATCAAATCTAAATTTTCACCAGTTTTGGCATGCGTGCAAAGTTTCATGAGTCTGAGCATGTTTAGGTCTTCAAAAATGTGAACAGCAATAGTAAAAAACCCAGCAAAAACAGCAATAGTCAAATATAATACTGGAACAATATTTGTACAATTTAGAATAACTTCCATTCTAATGTATTTTAAAGTACATTTTATTCCTGTGATCGCAAAGCAAAATTTTCAGCAGCCATTAGTCCAGTCTTAAATGTCACATGGTCCTTCAGAAACCAAAAAAAGCTGATTTGGTGTTCAAGAAACATTTCTATTATTAATGTTGAAAACAGTCGTAGCTTAAAATCTTTGATGAATAGAGCATTCTTAATGACTGCAGTAACCGAAAAAAGAAATCTTTACAGTCACTTTTGATCAATTTGATGCATCCATGCTAAAAAAAGGTATTAAATGAAAAAACATCCTGAGACCAAATTTTTTGAACGGTAGTGCATGATGGGTTTTTTTTTTTTTTTTTTTTTTTTTTGAGTACCTCAAGCAGTGTTTACTTCATTTGTATGTTTGATTTATTGTTTTTGATTAACCAACTGTTTACTTGATTAAGTACTTGAAGCAATGCTTACATCATTTTACGAAATGAAGCAGGATGTCCGATGGCATACTGGCACATTTATGCTGTGGTAGCAACAATCATAACATTTTACTGAAATGCTAAAACTTCTGGTGTCACACAAAGTGTTAAAATTAATTGAAACTGGTTACTTCATTTATCAAAAATCCCTTCATTCTTTCAATTAAGGCAAGTAACGCACAGGCTTGGCACAAAGAGTAGAAAACCAGCGCTGATTAAGTTTCAGGGGACTCTGAATATTGACAACTAAGGTCTGGCCCCTGAGGACTGAGGCAGTGGCAGACAGATTTGCACAAAGCTAAGCTCGTCCCTCCAGCCTGTCTTTTAATCACTGACAAGATGACACAATAATATGATGATAAAAGCCTCTCGGATTTGCAGCACTGGTCATTAGTTTGTATAGGAGAGCTGAAAAGAGCACCTCACTCCCTCAACAGGGCTCTGGGGCACGGACAATGAGTGACCTGTTTGTCAAACTCCTGCCACGGAAAGTGCCATTGACCCACTCTGAAAATAAATACAGAAGGGATGGTAGGGGGGTAACCATCAGCTTCTTTGACTGTTTGAAATGAGGGCACAAGAGAGACGGCATGTGTCGAGTTATCTTATGTACAGAACATCAATTTTCCCAAAGCATCAATTGTTCTGAACACATAAGCAGGAATTTCCCAGCATGATCTAATCTTTAGATGAGCAAATGGCAAATTAAAAGCCTGTACAAGGCACAAGCAGACTTCCCTCTGCCATATCACAACATTTCAATCACAGGTCTACACGAGCAGAGGGAGGTGCATACTTGTCCAGCCCTGAAAAGAATCGATAGAGTGGTGTGTCCGTACGACAGGAAGCCCATTGCCTGATAACAGGTGGAATGAGAGAGGAAGTGAGAGTGGGATGGGAGGTTGCAGTGATAATAGTGCAGGTGGTGGAAGCTCACTAACGGAGAGCTGTTCTCTCAGATGACAGCTGAGTTAGTCACACCAGTGCACTCCAAAGAAAGAAAAATCATTCATAAGAGTGAGGATATTGATTTGGCTGGCATAAAAACTGCTTGGAAAGGCACTGGAAATAATGAAGACGGAAGTGAGATGAACAAGATATGGCGATCTTCAAGATCTTCAATGCCTGTTCGATACAATAAACATTTTAATCTAAATGAACGGTTGTTAATATGTCATTTCAGAGTCAGACTGAAAAACATTTGCAGACGCCTCTCTTGTTTCTGCAATCTTTCACTTGGTATTATTAGATTAACACAATAGCGAACACAAAAAATCTGAACGGCTGTTTGAAAACATGCAAATACTGTTTGCCCTCCTTTTTTTTCTGTGACAAATGGGTGTCAGAAACAGAAAGCTATGTAACACTTTGTGTAGCGGAGTAAGCAGGGTGTTTCTGCTTTTCTAGAAGTGCCACCTATTGTCAAAGAGTGAATTTATATTTTTATGCTTCCAATCTGCTTTTTTTTTTTTCCCCCCAACACACTGATCTGGATATTTCTCCTTTCCAAGGACAAGGCAAGAACCCCTAAAATCACATATCCAGCCTCGATTTTATACAAATCATTTGTGACCCTGGACCACAAAACCATTCGCACGTAGTAGCATGGGTATATTTGGAGCAACATCCAACAATATATTGTATGGGTCAAAATGATCAGTTTTTCTTTTATGCCAAAAATCATTAGGATATTAAGTAAAGATCATGTTCAATGAAGATATTTTAAAAATTCCTACCATAAATATATAAAAACTAAATTTTTGATTAGTAATATGCATTGCTAAGAACTTAATTTGGACAACTTTAAAGCGGATTTTCTCAGTATTTTGATTTTTTGCACCCTTAGATTCCAGATTTTCAAATTGTTGTATCTCAGCCAAATATTGTCCTATACTAACAAGCCAAGCTTATTTATTCATAAACTGACCCTTACAACTTATTTTGCGGTCCAGGGTCACATTTATTATTTGAGAATAAAAGAAAAGAATCCAAATCCCACAAGCTTTTAGACTTACCACAGTCATAAGGAGCTTGTCAAACCACTGCAATTTAAGTTCAGCACGGGGCCACATGTCTGGTCTGAGGGCTGTCTTCATGAGGTTCACACAGCGACGGGACAGCAGCTCACCGGGAGAGCCTGCCACATTAGTGCTATCATTTACCTGCGGACCGAGATCAGAAATTAGCTTATGTAAGTATTAGTGGACACTTCAGTGAGATTCACTAAGCAGGTATGAGATAACAACCTGGCAGGCGATGCGGATGAGGAAGTTGACCACAGTATCTGTGTGCTGTTTCTCCACAGGTTTGGTAAGCAGAGCCTCTGTGCCTGGCATCGACTGACTGCGGCCAAAGACCTGCAAATACAAACACAAACACAATACAGCCAATGTACTCAAACATGGCACAGTCCATCAGGGCACAGAGCGCTAGAGACTGATTACAGTGGTCACACTCAGGCTGCGGAAAGCGGTTTAAGGTTTCCTCACCGTGCCGACAGCACCAGCGGCAGTGCGAAATCTCTTTACGTCTTGTGCCGAGTCAACCGACATTCCTCTCTTCATAGCACTAGAGGCTCCGCTCGTGCCCTCGCCCACACTTCCTGGATCAGCTTCCGATTCCGGCTGAGAAAAGTGAGAAATTCAAATTCAATAAACTGGCAGAATTTGAGGTACAATACATTTATACTACATGAAATGAATCACCCAAAACATTATTTCCTGTCAACAGACCTGTTGGTCTTTAATTCTCTGGAGCTCCCATTTGATGACCACCTCAGCTAGGTCCACTGCCAACTTCCTCTGCTCGATAGTCACACTAGGGGTGAAGCCTAGTCGTTGCATTGCACTGATCATGTGCTGAACCAGGTGATGTCTCACTGGGTAATATACCTGTAAGCAGAGAAACATACACTTAAGAAACCTAAATGTTATATGACCAAACAAACTAATACTTAAGTCTGTTCAATAAAAAAATTATATTGTAAATACTAAATGATAAAACTGACTGCAGTATGGGACCTGCTAGTATAACTGGCAAGAGTGAAGTGACTATACATACTCTGAAGTGCTGTACAATGAGGTGAAGTATATGGACAAGCTGAGGAACTGTGTGGCCCTCCTCCACAATTATTTTGCGGGTCCAGTGTGTGAGCATCTGATGACCGTCCTCCATCCGAGCAGGTACTGCAGGTGTTAGAATCGCCATGGCTTGCCGAACAATGGCACGTGCTTCCATAGTATGAGCCTTTAGCAGACTGTGGAAAACCTGCATAGAACAGTTACACTGACTTTAGCAGAATTTCACAAATGGAAGAATTTGACTATCCCCGAAGACTAAACTTTCATTAGCAAAAGCTCAGAGGTACTCTTCTATTCGAAGGGCTGAAAAATGTTATGTATTATAATATAATGTTATTTTATTTTCTTAATTAAAAAGAAATAAACCCTAAAGATTTGGGCTGTTGAATACATTTTAATTCAATCATGACCAAAAAAAAATCTAGATAAACTATGGGAAAATTAAATCAAATCACCTACTTTTAATCTCTAATTTTTAATCTTTTTTTAAATCCCAATAATATATATACGCTCTAATGCTTTTTGAATAGTCTAAATAAAATGAGAAAATGAGAAAATGAAAGAAAAAAAAAAAAAAAAAAAGATATTACTTTATCAGTGTAATACTTACAGTACTTAAACTATAATTCAAAAGTTTGAGGTCGATAAGATTTTTCATTAATGAAAGTAGTACTTTTATTCAGCATGGATACATTAAACGTATAACTGATACATGTAGATAAATGTAGAGACATATAATCTTTAGATCAGAGAATTATATAAAGATATCTACTACAAATATATGTTATTCTTTTGAACTTTCTATTCAAAGAGTTCAAAGTATAAAGGTTTACACAAAAATATTACACAGCAAAACGGCTTTCAAAATTGATCATATGAACCATTATTAATAACTGAGCACCAATAATAATTAATAACAGGAGACTGAAGTAATGGCTGCTGAAAATTTAGACTTTTTCATATTTCATAATATTACTGTTTTTACTGGTTAACTGATAAAATAATTGCAGTCTTGGTGAACATAATCTTCATAGTCATAGTCACAATAATCATAGTCTTTCAAAAGAAATTAAATTTACCAACCAAAAACTCTTTCGATTTTTAGATAATACAAGCAATATCTGTACTCTACGATCTATTTGTACCTACTTGTACAGTATTTTGGCAGCTGAAATTTTGGTGCGTGCATACCTGTAACACAATCTTTTTGTGAATGGCAAACTTGGCGATAATGTGAGCCAGCAAGAGGTGGCCGCTGTACTTGCAGGCTGGATCCACACAGGTTTTAGGAAGCAGGCAAGGCCAAGCAAAGGTCATGAGACGCCTCAGTTTGCTGTTTCTACTCTTGTTGTTGTCATGAATGTGATGAGGAGCATGCTCTACCAGTAAGGTTGAGAACTGAAGCAGGTATATCCTCAATGAGTCGGCCAGGTCAGCCTGCTTTTCAGGGTCAAGAACCTACAATAACAAGGATAAAATGTGTCACAAGAAACAAAAAGATGTATTGTTTTTGGGGCCGTGAGGCCACAGCTGTGACATATAGCAAACCTAAAAGTTGTTTAAACTTAAACATCATCCTTTACTGCTGGAGGTGTTGAAAAACCCTGGGAACGGACAGTTTGGTTTGCTCTTTGCAATGATTACACTCGAGAGAGACAATGAATTTAAGCGTGAAATAAATCAAGGCTATTAACCTTCACCTCTATGTCTCATTGGGTTTGCTTGGAAAAACAAACACTATGACCTTTATTGTGGCCTTGACATTTCTGCCAGTGAAATAACAGCCAGAGGTCATTCTAGATGAACTGGTGACTTGATAAAGACAGTGAAATTACTGTCAATGGTGCTAGACTGAGCATGATGGGGAGGGTTACCTTGGTGATGAAGACACTAGTGATGCTCTCAGGGTTGTCACCCTCTGGATTTGGTGGCCCCAACAGTTGCTCGCCTTCCCCTTTCTCAAAACTGTACAGGAAGGCTGGGTTTAGGATATGCTGCAACACCTAAACAGTGGACACAAATAAGATTACAAGTTAGAATTATGTATTTAAATTGAGGATATCAAAGAACTAGGAGTTGTCTGTTTATCGAAAATGTGCTGTATTACGATTGTTTGAGGAAAAAATATTTTTGTTGCCTGTTATTCATCCCATAGGTCTTGGACTCCAAGCACCATGGCATAGATACATAATGTCAGTACATGAAAATAAATGTGACCCTGGAACACTAAAGTAAGCACAGGTATATTTGTAGCAATAGGCAAAAATACATTGTATGGTCACAAGCTTGTGCTACACAAGCTTTTGTGCTTAAAAAGTATACAAATGTTTTTTTTCCGAAAAAATGACTGATCGTTTCGCTAGATAAGTCCCTTCTTCCTCGTCTGAGATCGTTTAGAGCCCTTTGAAGGTGCATTTAAACTACATTTTGGAAGTTCAAAATCACGGCACCAATGAAGTCCATTATACGGAGAAAAATCCTGAAACGCTTTCCTCAAAAAACATAATTTCTTTACGACTGAAGACAGAAAGACATGAACATCTTGGGTGACAAGGTGAGTAAATTATTTGTAAACTCTTGTTCTGGAAGTGGACTTCTCCTTTAAGTAAAGATCATGTTCCATTAAAGTATCTTGTAAATTTCCTACCGTAAATATATCAAAACTTAATTTTTGGATTACTAATATGCATTGCTAAGAACTTAATTTGGACATCCTTAAAGGCAATGTCTCGGTCAAATATTGTCATATCCTAACAAATCATACATCTACAGAAGGCCTATTTTTTGCATTACTTACTTAGACGTATAAATCTCAATTTCAAAAAAATCGATCCTTATGCCTGGTTTTGTGGTCCAGGGTTACACAATACATAATTATAATGTACATTATCATCACTAATTTTAATAACAGAAAGACATCTCAGAATAGTGGCTCGTATGATAGATAACCTGCTTCATGTATAAACAAGAACTGTTTTTTTTTAAGGCCACTGGAGTTTTCATGTGAGTGTACATTTAAACATATGCCAACAATTCTACTTATTGCTTTGTGTTAACTTTAATGAAAAAGGTTAATGGTGAGTGAATCTTTATAGTTTTTAAGCACATTTACTGAATTGATTCAATTTGCTTAAATGATCATAACCAGCGCTGCTTTGGTAGCACCGGCACAGATAAAGCCATTAAAAATGATGAAGACAGAAGAGAGAAAGAAGGACACAACGCGGCAACTCAGATTTGGTTCATTTGCAAGTTAACCGATACTAATCACTCTAATGACCATTACATTACTGTCATTGGTGAGTTGTGACCATGTTTTTAGATGCTCAAAAACCTTAATTCCTCCAGCCTTGACTTTGCATGCATCAGCTCTTGTGTGTTACATAATTAGCATCTTTGAACACTAATGGTGTTGCTTGTGCACCATACTACAAATTTGAAAGAAAGAAGAAAAAAATAACATAAAATAAAATAATAATAATAATAATAATAATAATAATCACAGAGATTAATAATCATGTCAACCATGTACCACTTGGTAATAGATATGGAATAATACTAGCTTTGTACAAGACAATAGTTTGTCTAGTCAGATACAACGATTGTGTTGTTTGCTAGCTGAAGTGTGCATCAGCATGTGGATTTATTCAAACATGGGGGCCGTTGGGCTGCAGGTGTTCCTTCATTATCCCTCGTCCTAATGAGCCCCTCTACCGTTCACATGAGTGATGGATCACAACAAATCCTTTTCTACATGATCCATCACAGCCCAAACCGCCGCGGCTCCAGCTGCCTGAAAACATCACCTTAAACGTGTATTCTGTTAGGAGTGCGCAGCTGCTGAGCTCTCCTGGGAAATGTTTGGGATGCAACGTCTGTTTGGCTGTGAGGGGTGATTTAGCAGAGCAAGAACGGTCTCAGCCGTCAAAGCTGTGAAGACTATCTGCCGATGCACGACTACGTTTCTCAATCTCGTTGTAGAGAGAGGCAATTTGAGGAGAGCACCAGCTCATTTTAATAAACTGGCATTTGATCTCTTACTCGAACTTGATGAAATTCTTTCACATGAATAAAAATGAAGCGGGAATAAGAAACACAGCCGTGAATTTTTCGATTGAGCCGTTTACCGGTTGGTCCATGTACTCCAGGTAGTGCTTGACCACTAAAAACTCCCCTCCACAGATATAGACAATAAGAATGATCAAAAGAAGGGAACATTGTCAAAAATTGCACTTTTTTTCCCAACTTTTGCACCCCAAAAATAGTAAAAATTTAACTACTGACGCATCCAAGCTAGTAGAAATAGTTCTTTGTGTAAAGTCCTGCTCCATCAACTATGTTACTCATCTTCTCCAGGGCTGATTAAAGGCAAAGCCTCATTGTATGAGCAATGGCTATTTGAGTAATCTGCAGATAAATATTCATTAGCGTTCTTCAAAGACTTCGGTTGACTGTGAAGACGTGCCTTTGAGAACCGAGTGTGTCATGCACGGCCAGTCTCTGTCGCCCTCTCCTTCTCGAGCATACATATTCAGCAGGGGCTGGTTGTTAGCCGTATTAGATGGTCAGTGCTAAGAGAGCGTGACGCTGTGCCACGCTGAACAGAAATGTACCGCAAAGGTGGAATTCATAATGCTGACCGTGGAGCTCCGTGTCATGGCATCAGTCACACTCACGGTAGCTCTTAATCCAAAATGAGGTCATCACAAAGGCAAAATTCATGGGAGTTTTTTCTCAACAGGTGTACAAATAACATAGCCTCACCTTTGCCTTGAGCTCATCATTGAAGTGTGGGTCATTGAACTCCACAAAGCGGAAGAAGAGCGCTCGCTTGTGTGTGATGCTGTAGTTCTTGGGGATCTCCTCCTCCATGTACTCCTTCAGGAAGGTCATGTTGCATAGGAAGCGACCAGTGAAGGCTCTCAGCAGCTGAAAGAGTAGTTCAATCTCAGAGTAGTTGCGTCTGAAAGAAAATGTACAACTTTAGTGTAAAAAAACAACAACAACAACAACAACAACAAAACAACAAGCTAAAAGCATACTGCATTTCAATTTTCCAAGCTATTCACAACGTTTAAACTGGTAAAGTGTGTAATTTCTGCACCACTATGGCTGTCACTAACGATTATTTTGGTAATCGAGTAATCTGGTGATTATTCTGACGATTAATCAAGTAATATGACAATTATTTTTAAGATTAATCAATGAGTCTGTGTGTAAAGTGTCATTTCTGCACCACTATGGCTGTCACTAACGACTATTTTGGTTATTGAGTAATCTGACAATTATTCTAAAGATTAATTAAGTAATCAGTGTGTAAAGTGTGTAATTTCTGCACCACTAGGGATGTCACTAACGATTATATTGGTACTGGAGTAATCTGGCGATTAATCAAGTAATCTGACAATTATTCTGAACATTAATCAAGTAATCGTGTGTAAATGTGTAATTTCTGCAAAACTAATGCTGTCACTAATGACTATTTTGGTATATGAGTAATCTGGCAATTAATCTGGTGATTAATCAAGTAATCTGACAATTATTTTGAAGATTAAGTAAGTAATCAGTGTGTAAAGTGTGTAATTTCTGCACCACTAGGGATGCCACTAACGATTATTTTTGTAATCGAGTAATCTGACGATTAATCAAGTAATCTGACAATTATTCTAAAGATTAATCAAGTAATCAGTGTGTAAAGTGTGTAATTTCTGCACCACTAGAGCTGTCACTAATGATTATTTTGGTCAAGTAATCTGATGATTAATTAAGTAGTCTACCATTATTCTGATGATTAATCAAGTAATTGTATAATTATGATTAATTCTTTGTAGTACTAAAAATAGATTTAAGTGAACAAATGACATGACTTTAAAACAAATGACTTTAAAATGACATATATAATAGCAATGACGCAATAATGAGTTCAAATAAAGTATCGAAAGCAACTAATCATACTGAATTAATTTTGAACAAAACTGCTAAAATACATAATGTATTATAAATAAAAGAGCTAAAGTACATTTTGCATTATAACAAATGACTGCAGAGGGCACCAACAGCCTGACAATAGTTTTTACACTTTACTGCACAACCTAATCCGTGTTTAATATTCACTCAACATTTAATTCAAATGTCCACTTAATCTTTAATATTTGGCCATTTCTTTATGACAGAAAAGCTACAGCAACTGTAACTTCTTGAATATGTGGACATCAAAACATGTAAATTTAGAGTAAGGGTTTAAACTATTATTTTGAAATTGCAATGAACAGTTAGCATACTGAGAAAGATAATGAAGATGCATTCTCCTGTGTTTGCGTAGGTTTATAAATGATTCACCTTACAAATCCGATGAAATTCCGCACATTGCGTTCCTAGATGAACGTTATAATAAATCCAAATTCAAAACAACATGCAGTAATATTCATTGATTACTATGGTGAATGAAGTCAAGTTGCCCCTTATAATATGGCGGACGGCTTACGTACAGCGGAACATAGAAACAGTATATCTATGGGAGCCACTCTTAGATGCACGTACATTACCTACATGTACGTAAATAATTAAAGCGCATGTGACCCTGGACCACAAAAATCAGTCTTAAGTGTCAATATTTAGAGATTTATACACTTAGCTGAATAAACAAGCTTTCCATTGATGTATGATTTTTTTTTAGGATAGGACGATATTTGGCTGAGATACAGCTATATATAAAAATCTGGGTGCAAAAAAAAAAAAAAAAAAAAAAAAAACATTGAGAAAACGGCCACTAAAGTTGTCCAAATGAAGTTCTTAGCAATGCATAAAAATAGGCCTTCTGTAAATGTATGATTTGTTAGGATATGACAATATTTGACCGAGAAACAACCATTTAAAGATCTGGAATCTGAGGGTGCAAAAAAATAAATAAATAAAAAAAAAATATATATATATATATTCAAAATATTGAGAAAATCGCCTTTAAGGTTGTCCAACTTAAGTTCTTAGCAGTGCATATTAGTAATCCAAAAATTAAGTTTTAATATATTCATGGTAGGAAATTTACAAAATATCTTCATAGAACATGATCTTTACTTAATATCCTAATGATTTTTGGCATAAAAGAAAAATTGATAATTTTGACCCATACAATATATTTTTGGCTATTGCTACAAATATACCTGTGCTTTTTGTGGTCCAGGGTCACATATATTAAACCTGCATGGCATATATTTATTTAATTAAATCACACTTTGTGAATTCTTAATAGCACTATGCTTTATGATGATTTTTAAATAGGTTTAATATGTGGAATGCACCACTTTTCGTATTATGCAGATTATACGACACACGCAAAATGCAATCAAGGTTAAGGAAGGATTTTTTTTTTTTTTTTTTTTTTTTTAAAATCGAATACTCAAATAGAATTGAGGATTTGTTGCAGACCTATGCACCACCAAACCGAAAACACTTACTTGCAGTAGCTAAGCAGGCAGTATGCCAGTAGCTTGGGCTCTTTCCAGTTGGTTGCAGCCATGTTATCTTTGCGGTGACGTTCCTGGAAGGCCTCGCTGACCCATACGCGCCTGAGCTGACTGACTAAAGAGTGCTGACCCGCCAACCAGCCTTCATCATTTTTCACAATGATGCTTATGATCTGAGGGAGTTTATGCATGCTCATTAATATTCAGGCTTTACAAACAAGCAACAGTTAACTGTTCAGTTAAGAGAGTGTTTGGCTCACCTTGATGGCCTGGAACTGCAGGTCAAGACGGGCAGTGCTGGTGGAGGGAGATCCAGGCCTCACAGTTGCTGCAGCCCCAGCTGGAACCAGCAGAGGGACAAATCGATTTGGGTTAGAAGCCAAGACATCTCGAAGTGGCTTGGCATCTTTGTGCTTCAGGAAACTCTGCAAATGAGAAAACAATAAAAGGTTGAAGGAAAACGCAACATTTGTAAGACATCATGACAAGGAATTTTAAACAACAACACGATACAGTACAAGGTATTGAAAAGAAAAAAAACAAACAAACCATGAACATGCGGCTCCACTGTGGGTCATTGAGAGTGGCCTCCATCATGAAAAGCTCCACTGTTTGAGATGGATGACGTGTCAAAAACTTGATCAATGGCTCTCTAAAGGGACTGCCCGCCTGTGAAGAAACATGCAAATTGCATAAAACCATAATATTCATAGTGAATAAAATATCCTCCAAATTATTTAAAAAGATCTTTTCTATTTTAATACATTTTTAAAATGTAACTGGTTCCTGTGCAAAGCTGAATACTTAGCAGCCATTACTCCAGGCTTTTCAATTTCAGCTGGCTGATTTAGTTCTCAATAAACTTATTTTCAGTGTTAAAAAAAACACTTGCGCTGTTTAATATTTTTGTGGAAATTGAGCATGAACATGCCTTTCTGATCATTTAATGCATCCTTGCTGAATAAAACATGAATTTCTGAGGAATGACCCCAAAATCAGTTAAACAGTAGTCTGTGTGTATATATAAATGTATATATCCCTATTCAGTGATTTACAAATCTGCCATATTCTAATTATCTAATTATGTTAATTTAAAAAATGGGCTGATATAAATACAGTAATGCTTTATTTTAAGGTGTCCTTGTTACACATGTACTTACTATTTTGATAAGTAATTATGCATAATTACATGCAAGTATCCCTAAGACAAACCCTAATCCTAACCCTAACCATATAGTAAGTACATGTAGTTCATTTTCAGTAAGTACATTCATTTTACTCCGTACTTAAATGTATAATGACACTGTAACACAGACACGCACTTAAATTAAATTGTAACCATAAATACTAATAGGTATTAATATTCTATTGCATTTGACATGTATTTTTGCATGCCGATCTTGTACCTCTATGAGCATCGCCCTCTCCGTTTTCATGACCACTTCCAGCAGAGGTTTCACGAGTGTCTGTGGAGCAGCTGGTATCAGGTGGAATAGGTTTATAATGGCCGAACAGATCCTCATTTCCTGCAGAGGTGAATGAAGGAATGCATCACAGTGATTGTTAGTGTTAA
Organism: Labeo rohita; assembly: GCF_022985175.1. Lineage (NCBI taxonomy): Eukaryota > Metazoa > Chordata > Actinopteri > Cypriniformes > Cyprinidae > Labeo > Labeo rohita. Next base: position 19,060,835 of record NC_066880.1, read on the forward strand.
CCAGCATTGGAAAAGCAAGTGTACCTCCTGTAATACACAATCAACAGTGACAAGTCAGGGAACATCTGCAGGAAAGTCAGAGTGGCAGGCTGGTTCCTGAAAACATCATAGATCCGCAGGATATCATACGGTAGCAGGTTTGAGAGGGACCACCTCAGAAATGTGAAACGTAGAGGTCAAACACAACACCACAGACACAGAGATACGGTTACAAAGACTCCACTAGCACAGAGTAACCACGAGCACAATGAGAGCGGAGCCAGTGAAGACTCCACAGCAGGCCGCCATCTCACCTCTACACCCTCCATGGCAGGCTGCGCCAGAACAGGAGACAACAAACAATCAGCAAAGCAGTGTGGGTAATGAGTGCTGTATGGATTGAGGAGATGGGTTCATCGTGAATGGTGTTGTGTGTCCCTTCTAGGTTGTGCACTTGTTGCAAAGTAGCACAAAAAAATTAGTGCAGAGGCCAAAAAATGTGAGGTAAAAAAGTTTTTTCTGAACTGAAATGGGCAGAATTTTAGCTGGACTCTGTCCACAGATCCATTGATTTTCAGTATGGAAACTGAAGGTGAGAAAAATATTGCGCGGGAATACACAGCACCAATTAATTAGTGTGAAGGGCATACAAAAACATGGGCGTTAGGATTATAGTAAGACGTAACTGCAAGACGTAATAAGACATAACTGCAAAATCGATGATCGTTACTAAAATTTTAAATGCTAGATTTTAATAATTATCTTGACAAACAACAAGTAATGCACACAATTTAATAATGGGCAAAGGTAACCTATAATTTTTCAATATTGCAAAAATATTTCATATATAAAATACACATATGCACATTTTGTATTGTACAAAATATTTTGCATAAAGAAAACCTAATCTACTATTAAGATCAAATATTAGATTTTATTGCACTGAAATTACTTCCAGGGCAATTCAGTACATTTTACTTGTATTTTTGGTATCATTTGTGACCCTGGACCACAAAAACTTAAGTAGCAAGAGTATATTTTTAGCAATAGCCAAAAATACACTGTATGGGTCAAAACTATCGATTTTTCTTTTATGCCAAAAATCATTAGGAAAGATAATGTTCAATGAAAATATTTTGTAACACATCAAAACATATTTTTTCATGAGTATTATACATTGTTAAGATCTTCATTTGGACAACTTTAAAGGCAATTTTCTCAATATTTTGTTTTTTTTTTTGCACCCTCAGATTCCAGATTATCAAATAGCTGTATCTCTGCCAAATATTGTCCTATCCTATGTACTTATTTATAAATCTCAAAAAAAAAAAAATAAATAAATAAATTATGACTGGTTTTGTGGTCCAGGTTCTATATGAAAACTTGCATTGATTTTTAATCATTTAAAAATTAAATTAAATTATATTATATTACATTACATCAAATGTTATACATATTACAATGAAAACTTTTCAGTAGTCCTAAAATCATGTATTTTTATGAAAAAAAAAATCTTCCTGGGGTAAAACAAGAACTTGACTCATTTTTGCGATAAATATAAATAAAAATTTCCCTTTTGCAAAGAATGGCACAGAGAACATTGTCTTCATAATCATGAGTGTAACTGCGCACTATATTTGGAACACTGTCAAGATATTTTTACACTAAGAAAACATTGAAATATAAGCACTGAAGAGCAAACCCAGTACAGAATCAGCACCCCAGCATGGGTTTATCTGAGTATGTGTTCTCATGAAGGATAAATCTGTTCGCTCTCCCTGAACTGACCTTCTGTTTCTCTGTATGACTAAACTAATCTTCTGGAACTAGCATTGTGAATGCCCCCCACCCTTCCAACCCTGAACCCGGCTGACCCCGCCTCATTGTCATGTATGGCTGGTCATTCTGTCATTGTTGTAAGAATATTAAGAACTGCAGGAACAGAGGGCCAATTTGCATGTAATTATAATACATTTTAGAGAAAGGCAGGGCGTGAACAAGACCGAAAGAATGGCAGCTCGTTCTGAAGCGTGGAAACAGAAAGGCTTTCTCCTCCTCTCACCTTTTTTACTCTACAAGGTTATCTGTCCAACAAGATAACGAGGATCCAAAACTCTGAACGCTCGTTACTTAGGCGGCCTGGGGGTGGATGGCGCCTAATTAATCATTGATTGTAATATGGCCACTCACAGAGTCTGAGTGGGGCGATCTGGGCTGGAGGAGGGAGTCCAGTCCAGAGCGCTCATCTCCGCTCTCTATATCCACAGACTCCTTCCGCTCATTGATATATAACGAGGCTGCCGCCCTTGTTAAGTACAACAAATAATTCAAGGAAAATCAACAGGGATATTAAAACTAGCTTATACTCACACTGCCATCACTACGCTGGCCTCCTTTATGCGTGATCACCACCACCTCCATCCATTTACGCAGATGTTGCTGCAAGAGCAGAAGAAACATGTAGTATATGCTGTTAACTGCTTAAATTCTTTGAATAATGTAGTCCTTCCAAGAATAGTTAAATATCTAAAGAAAATATCAAAAAAAAAAAAAATCTCCATGAAATGCATTTAAATAAAGTGTATATAGATGTGCATACAGTTGAGGTCAAAAGTTTACATGCACCTTGCAGAATCTGCAAAATGTTAATTATTTTACCAAAATATGAAGGATCATACAAAATGCATGTTATTTTTTATTTAGTACTAATCTGAAAATGATATTTCACATAAAAGATGTTTACATACAGTTCACAAAAGAAAACAGCAGTTGAATTTATAAAAAAAAAATTACCTCGTTCAAAAGTTTACATATGCTTGATTCTTAATACTGTGTTGTTACCTGAATGATCCACAGCTGTGTTTTTAAGAAATAGTTTTTCATGAGTCCCTTGTTTGTCCTGAACAATTAAACTGCCTGCTGTTCTTCAGAAAAAAATCCTTGAGGTCCCACAAACTCTTTGGTTTTTCAGCATTTTTGTGTATTTGTATTTGAACCCTTTCCAACAATGAACGTAAGATTTTGAGATCCATATTTTCACACTGAGGACAACTAAGGGACTCATATGCAACTATTACCTAAGGTTCAAACCCTTACTGAGGCTTCAAAGGGAAACACGATGCATTAAGAGCCAGGGCGTGAAACCTTTGAATTTGAAAATCACGGTAAACTGAACTTATTTTGTCTTCTGGGAAACTTGTAAGTATCTTCTATAGCTTCTGAAAGGCAGTACAAAATAAAAAAAATTAAAAAAAAAATGATATTTAGACAAAATAAGAAAAATGTACGCATCTTCATTCTGTTCAAAAGTTTACACCCCATGGCTTTTAATGCATCGTTTTTTCTTTCTGGAGCATCAGTGAGCGTTTGAACCTTCTGTAATAGTTGCATACGAGTCCCTCAGCTGTCATCATTGTGAACAGATGGATTTCAAAATCATACACATCGTTGGAAAGGTTCAAATGTACAAAAACACTGAAAAATTTCCTGAAGAACAGAAGGGACTCATGAACAATTATCCCTAAAAAAAAAAATAAATAAATAAAACAAAAAAAAAAAAAAAAAAAACAACATGCATTTTGTATGATCCCTCTTATTTTGGTAAAATTAACATTTTGCAGATTCTGCAAGGCGTATTCAAACTTTTTACTTCAACTGTACATAAAATAAAAGATTTTTTGTCATAACTTCTTTTTAGATTTTTCTTTGTTATCCACTTTATTTTTCCTTTAAAATTGGTGGTGGCCATTTGTAAATTTTATATGTCTGGTTTCTGATCTCATCCACATCCAGCTATTTTAGCTGTACAAAACAGCTCATTTTGCTGCTTGATATTGCTAACTGGCGTGTCTAACTATGTTATTTTAATGCATTATCTTAGTTATGAACACATTGGTTTGGAGCCCCAACATCAACGGTTTTGTGGTAATCGAGCTTAAGATGTATTTAACCCAAACCGGTCTTTCTGTTCATTCACAAACATTAAACTGTTTTATAGTATCGACTTACCATCATTTGGTCACAGAATTTGTCATTAAAGGAGTTGGGGAAGAGACGAGTGACAGATGTCAGTCTGTTGACCACATTGAGCGTCAAACTGCGATAGTCTCCGAGCATCATCAGCAGGGGCCGCATGTGCGTATGAATCTGATCCACCTCGATAGTAGCCCCCTCTAAGAACTGAGAAATGTAGAGGAACATGAATACACAATCAGACTTCAAAGCATATAAATGGCCATTAAACAGCCCATGACTGCTTAATAGAGACAGCTGCTTTTACATGCCCTACAAGGAGAACTACAAGATAATGGCATCTTAAAACCCTGTTTTTCGCTACTGTCCTGTCAATTCACAAGAGCAGAAAAACTCTAAACCCAGCGCAAAAAGAAAAGCCACGCCAGCCTTCCGCAATGAGACGATGCATCACGGCCAAATTCATTTTCCTCTCAGCCTGTTTCACTCCATCCTGTATTGATCTTTTCAGGCAGGACTCATTAGAGGCAGCAGGGCAGAGGAAGAGTGTTCGGAAGACACTGAGAGATAGGAAAAAGGAAATGAGGCTTGTGGAGGAAGAGGGCTGACCTTTCTCATGCAGGCCTCTCCAGCCTCCTGGAGCTCACTGTTAGTGGAGTTAAGGGCCTTGAAGAGGGCAGCGATGATCTTCTCTCGAGACTGGGGAAGGTAGTTACAGGCCGCCAGGGCGTCTGAACAAACACACAAGGGAGGGTTAAACAGAAAAATCATGACTGATCTTTGAGCCCTAGTATCCAGTACACATTTTTTTTTTTCAGTTATGTGGCACACACACCAAAAACATTTGCACTTATTAGCATCTTGAAAGTGTCAAATACTTGGTCATTGTTCCAAAACCTAGTGAGCTGTCTATGTAGGCATCACAGGCTCTCTACAACATAAAGGCTATTCCAGACTGCAGACAGAAAAATGTTCATTACAATATTAAGCAGCACAACTGTTTACAACTATCTTAGAATAATTTCTGACTGTAGTAACAGCTGCTGAAAACTCATCTTTGCCATCACAGGTATAAAACAACTTTTAAAACATTAAAATAAGAAACAGCTTATTCAATTTGCAATAACATTTCTCAAGATATTGCTCTTTCTCCTGTATTTTTAAATCAAATTATTGCAGCCTTTGTGAGCATAAGACGCTTTTTTTCAAAACGTATTGAAATATCTTGCCACCTGCAAACTTTTGAGCAGTAGTGCAACTACACAAAAAGTATTATTAAAACAAGTTAAATCAAATTAAACAAGGACAATAACAACAAACTCACAATCAACTGAGAACAAAACCTTAAGCACACTGTGCCTACATAAAGTTGCTGCCTATATAAAGTCTTCCAAATCAATCGTTCATCAGGATCCATTTCAGTTAGCATGCTACCTTACAAGGCAGATGCCCATGTAGGCAAAAATCAGCCAGCCCACTCGCTAGGTTTTGGAAGGAGGCCTATTTATAGTTTCTTGTATATGTATGAATAAAAAGTAGCACATACTGAGAGCAGCAATGCGCAGTGGCACCAGTGAAGGAAGGCTTTTATAACAGGGCAGCTTCATCAATCCAGCATCCTCAGATTCACATAAGTTCAGCAACTGTGACAAATCAGAGATAGTGGAGCTCAGAGAAGAAGTACACAGAGAATCAACACATTGGTGATTTTATGTTACCCACTTACAAGCAGAATGTTTCAGACTGACCTCTGTGTAAAAGACTTTGTGCTCCACCACATTGAGGTCCATGGTGAAGAGGCGGGGCTGTAGGGTAGTGCAGAAGGTGTTGCCCTCCATCAGGCCGATCTGAGCGTTGGCGGGCTGATGCCGCAGCAGATGTTTCTTTGGAGGAACCATGTCCTGCAGCACCTGGAGGAAATAAGGAGAGTTTTAAACTTTCCTTAAATAGAGGAAGGAAGCTGAAGCTGACTGACCTAATGTTCCTTCCTTGGAAGAGTTAACAATAAGAGTAGTGTGATAGCCCTGGGCTCGTGTTGAGGGAGTTGATGGAACGGTCACTGGGCCAGTGCACCGTTATCTAAATTTTTAGAATAAGTGTCGTCTTGTAAAATCAACATTTGCTTTTCTGTGAAATATAATGGCTAACAGATCATGTTTAGTAAAAATTGCTTGGCAAATTGGAGCAGTATATTTATGCAGTATATTTATCCATGAAAAACCTAATAAGTTAAAATATAAAAATTAGGGCTGTGAAATGATTAAATCACGATTAAATCGCATCCAAAATAAAAGTTTGTGTTTGTTATATATGTGTGAGTACTGTGTATATTTATAATGTATATACAAATACTTACACATACATGTATTTTTTTTTTAAATATTTATGTCTATATCACATCTAGAACAAAAATTTACAGATATTGTACACACCCCGTTGTTCATGTCTTTCTTCAGTCATAAAGAAATTATGTTTTTTGAGAAAAAACACTTCAGGACTTCTCTCCATATAAAGGACTTCTAAGGTGCCCCATGACTTTGAACTAGAGCCCGACCGATTTATCGGCAGGCCGATATTAGGCATTTTCCAAACTATCGGTATCGGCATTTATAATGGCCGATAAATGTATATTTCAAAAATAAAATAAAAACAGACGAAACACCCTTCAACCATGTCATGAGTGTTGGCGTTGTATAGTTTGTCCACCAGAGGGCACTCTACACCGTCTCTGTCGGCAACACTTTTGTATAACGCGCCACACATCCTGCAACCTGCTGATCCAGCCAGAGTCGGGCATAATAACAATTAAAAGAACATCCCCATCAGTTCTCTTAACTCAAATAAGCATGACAAAATTCGTGACTATCATGTCCAGTTTTGCTGCTGTTAAATAAGCCGAGAGTGAAGCGGAATTAGCTAGTAATTACGTTACGTTGTTACAGTGTAGTTGACTGACTGTCCTTTTAACTTTTGACAATGAGACTGAAGTATTTCTTTAATAGCGTGACAGTTATAGCAATGAGACGTATCATCTCTCCTTGGCCTGTTATACTGAAAATGTATGTTTTACAATTTGCAGTATGACGTTATCCATTGCTAAATTATGGCTCATCATAGACTAGCTAACCACAAAGCTAGCTAATGCCACTATCAGTGGATGACCGCTAACGTTAACATTAATGAGCTTGGAAACCACAACGAACTTATTCTGCCTAAATAAAGTAATGATTACTGTATTTATAACTAGCATATCTCTAGTTATAGTCCCTGCATTGTAAAATCTAAGTTAGACTTGCGAGGAGTGAACATTTAGACATAGAGAAAAAGTATCAAACGTAGCTTGTGCATAAAAGTTAGCTTTTCTTTTGCGTGTGTGAAATCCAATGACGCCAAGTGTGCGTTGCAGACTGTCGTTCAGCCGCAGCATTAACGAGTCACATAATGGATTTAGATCGCTAAATAGTAGGTTTTAGAAGGCAGGCAGCAACTGATGATTGAAAATGGTTTGATGTAGCTTGGTGGAAAGAATTTAAAAAGTGCAGGTAAAGGGATAAGCAAGCTGACATTGTAATTATAAGGTAGCTTATAACCCAGCTAACAATTTACATGTGACAATAAAAGAAACAAGTTTCTTTTTAAAATGCATTATCATATTATGTTAGTTAAAACTCATAAATAACTACAAATAACTCATGTTAGGGAAATCTGTTAATGTTTTGTTGCGCGTTTCCTAAATTAAAAAAAAAAAAAAAAAAAAATATCGGCCGATATATCGGAATATTGGATTTTAAAACCAATAAATATTTGTATCGGTATCGGCCTTCAAAATCCTTTATCGGTCGGGCTCTACTTTTGAACTTCCAAAATGGAGTTTAAATGCAGCTTCAAAGGGCTCTAAACAATCCCAGCTGAGAAATAAGGGTCTTATCTAGCAAAACAATCTGCCATTTTCTTAAAAAAAAAAAAAAAAAAAAAAAAAAAAAAGAAAAAAAAAAAAAAAAATCACATCGCTGTAAGATAATTTTGAAGTTGGAGGAGAAAATGAGATGGGAGTTTTTCATGGCAGAGCTAGCATTTGAGGAAAGTATATACATTTTGTTTTTGTTTGTTTTTTTGTTTTTTTAGAAAATGACAGATTGTTTCGCTAGATAAGACCCTTATTCCCCGGCTGAGACTGTTTAGAGCCCTTTAAAGCGGCATTGAATCTGCATTTTGGACGTTCAAACTCGCAGCCACCAATTCACTACATGGAGATCATTCCTGAAATTCTTTCCTTAAAAAACAATTTCTTGTTTTACGACTGAAAAAAGAAAGGCATGAACATCTTGGATGACAACAGGGGAGTACATTATATTTATATTTTTTTTCTGGAAGTGAACTACTCCTTTAATAAAACCAAAAAAAAAAATAAAAACATTTCTAGCAATAATATGTTTTTAAAAATCAGCATCATTTTAAACAGTGGGGCAAGTAAAAATCTGACCAGGCCAGCAAAGAAAGTTCTGCCATAGTCCTCATAATATTATAGAAATGTTAAATCACACTCACTTCTTTATGAGGCTCCATGATGATGGTGACGCTCTTGCCTGTGACTTGAGCCAGCACCTGCAGGGAGTGCATAGCCTGTTTGCGGACAGTGGAATTTGGGGAGGTGACCTCCCTTACCAGGTCATGGGTCACCAGATGGAAGGATTTATCCTGGGCAGATAGAAGGTCCTCCGTCTTCTCCTCATCCTTGAGAGGAGTGGCACAGCGTATTAGCAACTGCTCCAGCGTGGTCTTTGCCATAGCAACTGCGCCATTAGACACCTGTGAGAGGCATTAGAAGGATGCATTAGATGATTTAGAAGTTTATGTAGGTAACCTAAACATCAATGATTTCTAATGACATTAGAACGTTTTTGTACCTCTCCTGTGAGGTCCATCATGACAAAGAGCAGAGCTTTGAGGAAGGTCAGCTGGTTCTGCAACACCCAGATAAGAGGAAGTCTCTCCATCAGGAACTTAATGGACACCACTCCACCCAACTTAGCATACCAGGCCTGCTCATAGCAGCATGCGCATAGTCGCTCCACTATGTAGGAAAACAATGGCAGCTGGCACGCCTGAAGAAAAAAAACAGATTGAGTTTCAAAAGAAGAACTTTCATGTGGAATCTGTCTACAAAAGACGAAAAACATGGCAGCAAAAATTTCAAAAGAAGACCTCACCCTTTCTTTGGAGCCCAGGATAATGCTGGCAACATCAAAGATGACAGCAAGTGCAACTTCTCCAATCTTGCACAGCTCCTTCTCCTCATAGGCCATGCAGATGGCGATGGCATCGATCAGCACGAGGGGGTCCATGCCTTTAGAGCCGTTCTCTTCACTGTGGAACATAGCCGTGCTTGGCTGACTGCCTGACTGGTAACATGGCAGCAAGAAGGGACCTAGGGCAGGAAATTAATTTGTAATGTATGTATGTAATGATCTGAGTGCACTTCGGATGTTTCTCACACAGAAAGAAAATAAAACCTTAACTTGTTGCTGCTAAGCAAAGTCATGAAATTAAATTAAAATAGGATGTGCTAAAAGCCAAGCAGTGTCTCTCGTTTCTGATGTCTTGCTGCTGATAGAAAGTTCCTTTTTAAAGGAGTTCACTTCCAGAACAAAAATAATTACAGATAATTTACCCCCTCGTCATCCAAGATGTTCATGTCTCTTTCTTTCTTCAGAATTTTTTTTTTTTGTTGTTGTTGTTTTGTTTTTTTGAGGAAAACATTCCAGAATTTCTCTCCATACAGTAGACTTCAGTGGTGGCAAAATGCAGTTTAAATGCAGCGTCAAACGGCTCTAAACAATCCCAGCCATGAAAGAAGGGTCTTATCTAGCGAAACGATCTGCCATTTTCTAAACAAAGTGACAATTTATATACTTTTTAACCTCAAATGCTCGCCTTGTTTTGTCTCTGCGATGCGCATGCATAGTCTGTAAACTTTGGGTCAATACAGTTAGGGTAGGTCGAAAAACTCCCGTCTCATTTTCTTCTTTAACATCAAAAGCATCCTACGTCGCTCTTTTACCTTTTTTTGTGAAGGGCAATTGAGGTTCTTTGCATGTTCACTTTGTAAACACTGGGTCGGTACTTCTACAGCAATGTAGGACGATTTTGAAGTTGGGGAAAAAAAACGAGATGGGTGTTTTTCGATATACCCTAACTGCATTGACCCAGAAAAAAAAAAAAAAAAAAAAAAAAAGAGTTCACGCAGACCTAGACAAGACGAGTGTTTAAGGTTAAAAAGTACATAAATTGTCAATTTGTTTCGAAAATGATAATTGCTAAATAAAGCCCTTCTTCCTCGGCTGGGATCATTTAGAGCCATATGAAGCTGCAATTACACTGCATTTTAAAAGGTCAAACTTGGGGGCACTATTGAACTCCACTATATCGAGATAATTCCTGATTTTTTTTCCTCAAGAAACAATTTTTTTTTTTAACAACTGAAGAAAGAAAGACATCTTGGATGAAAAGGGGATGAGTAAATTATCTGTAAATTTTTGTTCTGGAAGTAAACTTCTCCTTTAAAGAGGAACAGTGTAGGGACACTTGACACTTGGTGCATTTCAATGGCTAAAATAATAATAATAATAATAATAATAATAATACATTTTTATAGTAAAGTAGTAATATTACTAGTTAAATTTTTATTTATTTTCATTTCAATGCATTTTGCATCCCTACGCAGACAAATGAAAAAGAAAGATTTTCATAGATCAACAAAAAGACAACTATAGTCAATCCTCACATGCATTATTTTCAGAACAGCTGAGAAATCTTTTGCAGAAAATCAGTGATGATTGAAATTTGTGGGGATAAGGACTACATAATGGGACAGGTTGGACATTTCATTTTGTACAATCCAAAAGCAAAGCTTTTCTGTTTGCAACATCACAAATTATATTCATTCAAGAAAATGAGTGGAAAAATAACCGTAATGCATTGCCTCTAGATACCGTACTAATATTAAATAATTACCAATCATAGCACAGTTAACCTAAGCCCCTGTTAATATATAAACACTACACACTGGCTATGTTTACACGCACAGCTTTTGTTTCATTCTAATTGAATCAATTCCGATTGATAAATATGAATGTAGTGTTTACATAAAAGCTACATAAAGTGATCAGACTGATGTGCTTGTGTCACAAGCTTCAAATCAGAATTTATTTTTTTCCCTTTCAGTCTCAGTTTTCAAACTAATAAAGTGTTTACATGCACTCTCGATCATATTAGAAAAGGAATAAACCCCTTTCAATCTGATCAAAATTTCATTTGGATCAAGCTCAGTCAGATCAATTAAGGTGTTTACATGAAGGCTTTTCAGTCCGATTGAGCAATCAATTCAATGACTAATGGATTATTTGGTTGCATGTAAACAGCCAAGTCATGGCAAGACTGAACTTTAGTATAGAAGACATTAACACAGAAGCAGAAAGATTCCTCACCGCACTGCTGAGCCACTGCGACCATGGTGTAATGGCGGATCAAGCTGGCAACGAAAGGTAGAGCGCTGGGCCTGAGATCCTTGATGACCGCAGACATGAACGCCCCTGTCAGGGCCTGCTCGAACGTCCTGCGTGCCGGGGTGTCCTGGGCTTTGTACCGGTGGGAGATGATCACGTTAGGGATCCATTTCTCTGTGAAGCTGTTGAAAACCAGCAAAGGATTTAGCTTATAATTCGCATCGCATCCATGAACTCGCACCATTACATGCGCCTGAGGTTGAATAACCCAATCAGGCGATTTGATTTGATTACCGAGTATAAAAGGCTTTTTGTGTTTGGACAGCTGAGCCCCATGGGAGTCTGGCTTTGTGTCTGGCTGACATTTTGTCTCATGTTTGGTTATTTATCCCAGCTGATAGCTGCACAGTGATGGAGTGAGTGTTTTATCCTTCCTCAAGCTTGTGTTCTGTAATGCCAAAGCCGGTAGCAGTGGTGATGGATCGCTCCATTTCATTATCGCTATTTAAAAGGCTTGGCTTAGGGAGAGGACTGAGCCGAAGAGAGCGGTCAGATCAATTCAAATTCATAACGCTGCCACTTGAATGGGACTCAATTATCCGGCCTGGCATTTGCGATATTAAGAGGGCATTCCGCCTTCTGAAAAAGGCCCCTTTCATGATGACCAGCGCAGTGTGCCACACTGAAAGAGGGAGGGAGGATGTCATGAATCAAGACATCTGACAGCAGCGGCGGCTCTCCTCCCATATAAATGACACTCGCTTATTTCGGAAGGGGCCCGTATGACTGGCTTTTGGGGTAAACAGATAAAGTACAGTCAATTAGCCTCAGCGTGGAGATCAATGACTCTGTTATGTGACCCTCCTGCCCAGCCAGCAGAAACGGCTCTGAGTAATTAGCCCTTTGAACACTGTAGACAGTGGCGGCCAGGCTGGATGAGGCCCAGAGGAGCTGCAAACATAGCAAAAACTGTGAAAAATGCAGAGGCATGTTCACTGGAACAAGGCTGCAACCCAAGGTTATTTTGATAAACGACTGATCTGTCAATTATTGCTTAGATTAATAGGGTTTTTAAAATCTAAATTTTCTGTATTTTTTTTTTTTTTACATATTTTAATATATAATTACTCACCCTCTTGTCATCCAAGATGTTTGTGTCTTTCTTTCTTCAGTCAATAAGAAATTATGTTTCTTGAGGAAAAAAATGTCAGGAATTATCTTTATATAGTGGAATTTAACGGTGCCCCCAAGTTTGAACTTCCAAAATCCAGCCGAGGAAGAAGGGTCTTATCTAGTAAAATGATCACTTTTGAAACAAACCGACAATTTATATACTTTTTAACCTCAAACCCGCATCTTGTCTAGGTCTACGTCATTTCTGTTTTTTTCCCCGCATCATTATGGTCAATACAGTTAGGGTATGTTGAAAACTCCCATCTCTTCTGAAGTTTTCTTCGCCAACTTCAAAATCTTCCTACATTGCTGCAGAAGTACCAACCCAATGTTTACAACGTGAACGTGCAAAGAAGATTAAATGCCCTTTCCAAAAAAAAGGTAAAACAGCAATGTAGGATGATTTTGACATTGAAGAAGAAAACAAGACGGGAGTTTTTATAACTGTATTGACCCAGATTACAGAGACTACGCATTTGAAGTTAAAAAGTATATAAATTGTCAATTTGTTTAGAAAATGACCGATCGTTTCGCTAGATAAGACCCTTCTTCCTTGGCTGGGATCATTTAGAGCCCTTTGAAGCATTTAAGTTCAAAGTTGGGGGTACCACTGAAGTCCACTATATGGAGAGAAATCCTGGAATGTTTTCCTTAAGAAACAATTTCTTTACGACTGAAGAAAGAAAGACATGAACATCTTAGATGACAAGGGGGTGAGTAAATTATCTGTAAAGTTTTGTTCTGGAACAAACTGAACTTCTCCTTCAAGGTCTGAAAAACAAATACAGTGAATGCAACTATGTAGGCTATGCTGTAATGCTTTCGTACAAATAACGAAACATTCTAAAACTGCTTTAAAATGTAAAAGTTAAAATCACTCAATTAAAAATGACGAAAAAGTATGTCTTTCAACTCAAGTGAACACAGTTTTTATATGAATAAAAAAAAAATGCACTTTTCCCACATCATTCTTCCACTGTATTTCAGACTGGCGGATGTTTTCTGCATACAAAGATCTATAATCACATTTGCTAAACATTTTTGTTGCATCTCTAAACAAGAACTTGAGCTGATAGTGTCATGCCTTTCACACCAAATAATCAGCCTGAGATTTTCAGTAGAAAAAAAAAGGTTTCATATTGAGCTATTTATACAAGTGACACCTGAAGTGGTTGTCTTACTTGGGATGGGCAAGGAGCTGGTAAAGGGCATGCTTGTTGTCCTCTAGGCTGGTCATGGCAACCAGGAAGCATTTGATCACCTCCCAGGCCTGTCGTCTATAATACGGCTCAGTATTGGCACTCTTCAGGCAATCCAGTGCGGTCTCTATAGCCTAGATACATAAGAAAAAAAACATATTAGTTGACCAAATGCACACATAAAAAATAAAATTAATCAGCTTAATGCCTCACATTAACATCCCAAAAATTAAAGTGATAAAAACCTCATCACAAAATTGCATATGATTGCATGCCTCACACATTTTTATTCAAGTTATGTTGCACATTTATATGACACTAATCTCCCTTGCTTGAGTGAAATTTTCTGTGATGACACTTAAAGACCCATCATACATTAAAACATTCTGCAGTGATTAGATGCCTCTTAAACCCTTAAATTATAAAGAGACAAGCTAAAGTGGCAAGACACGTCGAGGGAGAAGATGAGCTAATTAGTAAGATTCAAAGATAGAGAAGCCAGCTCGCCACAGAAAGGCCTGTCTGAATGAATTATCGCCGAAGACGGCGTGACCACTGACAGCCACGCAGGTCATTTCAAGAGAGAAACCCCAAAACTGGCTCTTAATGCTCATGTGCTCTTGAAAAAGGTGAAATAAATGGCACACAGGCTGAGAAAAAGAGGGTCGTACGTGGCAGTACAGTACTGTTTTACAATTCCTGAGGGTCCTGAGGTGTTCCTGCCTTGTTGAGACATTATTATAAATGTCACATAACCTTGTACACATGTTTTAGTCCCAAGAGGTCCCTCCACACAAACTATGTCATTTTTCAAAAGCTCAAGGCCTTTCCAGAGGCGGCCTGGCGCCTAAAAATGTGTGTGTTCCATATAAAAGCATGAGTTTTTCTTTAAAACTCTTTGGGATTTTTCCCCTCATGTTAAATTGTTGCTCCTCTTCGGCAACATTGAGAAAATGAGTCTAGGAACCCCTGGTGATAGACTCAGACACCATATCTGAATGTTTCAACCTTGTTTAATACCATGATGCTTGTAAATCAGATAAATATGGGCAAAATTAATCAAGCAAGAGAGACCATCAGCGCTGACGGGAGTGCAATTTGTCTCTGACTGGAGAAGATTCACAGAGAACTTTCTTGAACTACGGTGCATTACCTCTCATTTAAAACTGCATGGGTTCTTGGAAAGGAGAAACTAAGAACTGCTTCATATTAAAATGGGAAGACAGTTGAGTCCTGCTGACGTCCAAATCAAACTGTGCTTGGAAATTCCTACACATATAGAAGCAAGCGTGCATGCTTTGAGAGTGAAGGCCGGTCCTATGGGGGACAGAATGAGTTGTTGCCTGTCTTGATCCAAACACATCGCTGAGCTCCGGGCGGCTGCAAACAGCAGCTGCCGCCTGCGGCAACCACAGGGCGCATGCAAATGAAATTAAGCAGCGACGGCGCAATGGCGGTAGCATCCATCTTTGTGGAGTGAACACAATTACAGAAATGACAGTTTGCGTTTTCCCAAGCAGCGACGAGCAGCAGGAAGGGCCATTAGCTGGAGTAAATAATCCCGTCTGCACAGCAGGGAGAGATTGATTAGAGGGGGGGGGTGGGCAGGAGGGAAGAGATGAGCACAGCTTACAGCCTGATGATCTATTTAATTACCTGGGGAAGACGATGTCTTTCTGCACACACTACGCATTGACAAGGATTCATTACATGACGAGAATCCCTTTTCCAAGCCCTCAACCTCCCTACCCCCTTTCACACACATATTGAGGGAAAATTGACATATAAAAGGAAGTGGATTCATTACGGTTTATTGAGATTGCTCAAGCAAGCCAGAAAGTGGTGGTGTTTCTGTATGCCGCACTAGTACTGTTTTTAACAACATGACATAACCTCTTATGGCTCTCTGAGAGTCCTTAGAGACAACCAACATAAGTGGATGGATTCATCTCAAATCAGCCTCAAACTCAACCTGAATCTTTCAACAGCACTGAAAAGGCGATATTAAATATGAATAGAGTTAGCAATTTCCTATTAAAGGAATAATTAAAACAAAGCAATTTGAAGCCCAAAGGACAACATTTTGAAGAATGGACTCGCCACACTTTTCCCTAAAATGAGGTGAAATTGGATTTGTTGCTGTCTTCTGAAGTCTTCTGAAGCCACACTTGAATTTTGATCTGTTGTATGGTTTTGGAATACTCATATGGACCTCTTCTGGTGCTTTTTGCATATATTTGTGACCCTGGACCTCAGTCATAGGGGTCAAAGAACAAATAAGCTTTCCATTGATGCATGGTTTGTTAGGATAGGACAATATTTGGCCAAGATGCATCTATTTGAAAATCTGGAATCTGAGGGGGAAAATCGGCTTTAAAGTTGTCCAAATGAAGTTCTTAGCAATGTATATTACTAACTAAAATTACGTTTCGTTATATTTATGGTAGGACATTGCCAGAAATCATTAGGATATTAAGTAAAGATCATATTCCATGAAGATATTTTGTAAAAAAAGAAAAATTGACCTATACAATGAATTGTTGGCTATTGCTACAAATATACCTGTGCTGCTTACAACTGGCTTTGTGGTCCAGGGTCACATTTAAAACTTGACCGCACTTTCATTATTTAGAAAAAGTTGGCCAGCACATTCTTCAATGTGTTACATAATTAAAAAAAAAAAAATCATATGTATGGGCTTGGAACAACATGAGGACGAGTATATGACAAATACTCCTTTAAAGCCAACAAGGTATATAATATATGAAAAATACACAGGGATTTTAAATATGGTTGGGGAAATTTTGCATCTGCAGAGAAAACTATAATTTTAAATTTAAATTTTACCTAATAAATGCTGGTCTCAGAGTGAAGGATGGCACTGTGTTCACTTGTACATGCAGAAGTAATGTAACTTAGACTTAAATGAACAGTGCCACCATTCATTCTGAAACCTGCAGAGAATATATTTAATTATACTGCAGTATTGGTTTTCTTTCAATATATTGTGAAGTCCTACAAGGTACTACAGACAAATGAGGTCATGCATTGACATCACAATAAGATGCTACTTGTATGAGGATGATAAGCATCACCTTTTCCATGGGAAGCTGAATGGAGGCTTTGCAGTCTGTGAACTCTGCCTTGATGCTGGGGCCTTGAACTTCAGTCACCACATACTGCAGCTTCTGTGACTCCTTCAGCATTTTCCGGTTACTTCCTCCAAACTTGCCCAGTACCCGGTAAGCAACATGGGAGATGGTCTCTGCAGGATTACGAAGCGTTCGCCACAATGCCTGTTTACAAAGGCATTAGGAAAAACATTTGAATGCATCCATCAGGCCTCTATCAGGTTTAAGGTGAAAGGTCAGAGGTTTTACCTGCATCAGTTCAGCCCGGACTGGCTGGATGTGGTCATAAAGAAAGTCAGGCTGCAGGTTGTCCACACAGAGCTCCAGTGTGCGCAGGCCCTGGCTGACCAGAGTCTGAGAACCGTTGAGTGCAGACACCAGTGGGTCCATGAGCATAGGCAGGTAGGGCAAAAGAGAGCTCAGCCGCACAGGGACAGTGAGACACAGCTCCACAAACAGATCCTTCATGTGCTGCTTATGGAGGCCGCTCTGCAGCATGTTCAAACCTAAGAGATGCCACAATGGATCAGTACTCAAGTAGGTGTTTTCATGGTGACAAACATCTCAGTTCTTTATTTAAAAAAAAAAAAAAACAGTGATTCTAAATAGTTTTTGGTTTAGTATAAACAACAGAAAATGATATAATTTAATGAGATATGGTTAGCTGTACCTATTTTGTTCTTACATAAGTTGTGATCTACCAGCTAAGAACCTCTGCTCTGAGGAACTGTTACCGTTAGTGATTTCACTCACCTTGCAGCAAATTAGGGAGCAAAGGCAGAAACTCCTGGTACAAGAGGTCATGGCTGCCCCCTCCTATAGAGCGGAACAGGGCTCTCAGCAACAGGAAGTAGTTATAGGGCTCCTTAGCAGACTGAGCCAGCTCCATGGAACTGTTCACTATTTTATGAAGATGAGGCTGTGAAAGAGAGATTCAGTACATCCTTGAGAATAAAAATACATAACTTATTCTTTACTGTATCTTCAAAGTAAGAATAACTGAATAAGTAAGTGAAAGTCATATACTGATATATTAGCCAGGCTGATTGATTGGCATATATTTGGCCATTTTACAATACCACTCACAAGTTTGGAACCAGTATGGTTTTTAAAAATGCTTTAGAAATCATTCTAAAATGCAGATTTCTTCCTTTGATCAATGTTGAAAGCAGTTGTGCTATCTAATACTTAAAGCTTAATATAGTTCAAATTAACAGCATTTATTTAAAACAGAAATCCTTTATAACAAGGTAAAAGCCTTTACTATCACTTTCAATAAATGCATTCTTGCTAAGTAGGTAGCTAAAAATATTAATTTTAAACGGTAATGTATGTGTGTGTGAAATAATATAGTGAGTAAACTGCAATCATTAGCTAAAAAGGACTATTTCAAAATAGCGACACTGAATATAAGAGGATAATTTCAGCGGCAACAGGATCGATGGGAAGTGAGATAAAGAAGCTTCTTCCTTTCCACTATTTCACAGTGACCTTCACTTTGGTCTTTCCTGTCAATCTGAGGCACAAGTGTCATTTCTCATCAGAGGAGCTGACAGAACGCATTAAAATTAATGCAGCACGGTTACTGGCGCAGAGGCGTTAGACAGCACAGTGTCATCAGAGCTCGGAGGGTGTGAGCGATCCCTCTGTCCAATTGCTCTGAAAAAATTGTGAATTACCTACTCAATACTCTAAATAAGCACCTTAGCCAACTAAAAGACAAAAGAGGCCACAATTTGCTTCATAAACCTGCATGTGCATAAGACACAATACTCACCTTGAGCATTTGCTCATTTTCAGCAGCGAAGAGAGACACTGAGCCAAAGACCAGTTTGAAGAGTTTGAGATAAAGGTTTGATAACTCTACATTGGAGCCCATCTCAGGTAGACGCTCCAACAGGTACTCCACCAAAATCGTGGCGAACAGTGCAGAGGTGGTCAGGTTGGCAAGGAAGGAATTTGCCACAATCTGTCAAAGGATTGAACAGCCATGTCATATCAACAGTCAATAATTTTGTATAAAAAAAAATTCAAATTTCAAGTCCTGAACAAAAACGGCATTATTTTATTGATTTCTTCACAAGTACCTGTAGAGCATAGTTTTTGGATATGCGTTCCACCATATATGGAACAGTTGTCTGGAAGATCTCCTTAAAAGTGAGAGGGTTCATCATGGTGAAGACTCCCGCGAAGTGCTCCAAAACCTCCTTCTCCTCTTTCATCCGCACCGTCTGACAGTTAGCCACACGAACGTACGTCTGTCCATTGCCGGCAATCTGTACCTAGCCAAAAGGGGGTTGGCTCTGTGATAAGCTGTAAACTTTAGCTCTCGGTATCAAGTGCGTTCAAATAAACCAAATTTATTTACACACTTCAGCCATTCTACCAAAAATTTTAAGTGATTTTATATAAGGATTTTAATGTGGTAGTCTGCACTAATCAGTGGACGGTCGTACCTGGTAGATGTCTAAGGCCTGCATGGCATACTTGACCAGCTTGATGTAGATCTGTGTTTCTTTGGGCTGGAGTTGCTTGTTGGGAATGAACTGTGCCTCTGTAATACAACACCAGCAAAGTGAGAATACTCAAACAGAAATGCTGAGCAGAACTAGCCCTTCAATAACTTTGAGACGCCCCACAAACTTCACCAGTCCACACAAAAAGAAAATATTAAACAGAACCGATATTTAATGTTCAATATTTAAAAGTTCACCCATCTCACCTCCAGGAGCTTTACAAGAAGTGATGCCCCATGTGATAGTTTTCACTCCACATACAAGAGTCTTCACCAGACTGCGACAATCGGACACCTGGAAGGTCTGTTTGTCCTCCTTGTCACCAGGTCGATCAAATGGTGTTGCTGGAGGCGGTGCGGGGGTGACAGGTGTTGGGGGCGCAGGTGGAGGTAATGCGGGTGTAGTTACAGTAGGTGTGGCTGGGACTCCTGGTAACGCCCCTGGGTCCACCACACCCATCTCTGACTGGGGCTTACACTTCTTAAAAATAGATACCAGCTGGTACCGTGCAATGGTGTGGAACTTCAACACAAAAACCTGAGAATATAGAAATGATGTCAAATCAATATTTTTGTGCTTTACAAATGCATTTACACGTGGTCAGTCAGTGTTATTTTGCAGCCCGTTGTAATGTGCAAGTGTATCTCACCTCCAGCATTCTCATGAGAATGTCTCTGCCGTTTCCGTTCTCCTGTTCGCTTTTTGACCGGATGCAGTCTACGAGGTTAAGTAACAGCTTACAGGACATGGTCTGGATACTGCTGGGTAGGGACTCGTCGTCAATATTCTTAGCGAACAGTTGCACAGCAAGGGAGAGGTCTGTCAACGGGAGGTTCTGTCTAACATGGTGCACCAAGTCTGCTAGTGTGCTGTATGCCAAAGGCCTGGAACATCAAAAGTTTCATTGTTAGACAGAATTTAAGATTTCTAGAGGATTTCTGTTTGAGTTGTTACAGTCATAAAACTTCAATAGTTGATACCAATTTCATAATTCTCAGTAGCAATTTTGACACCATAGTAATGTCCACTGGTGGACTGTGTGTTTACATTTTATGGTCAAAAGAACAGCATTTATTTAAAACAAATTTTCTGTATCATTTTAACAACACTTTAGATCAATTTAATGCACCTTTGCTGAATAAAACTATTAGCTTCAGAAATCTTACTGTCTCCAAACTTTTGAACTGTGTAGCTACATTTTATTTTAATTTTATAGTGCTATTGACTTATTACAGACATCCCTTTTCTTGCGGTGTGGAACCTACAGTCTGAAATTGATCAAAGAGCAAATAGCTCCCAACCCTGGCAAATAATAATATCTTGGGTCGATACTTGGGGGATTTCAGGCAAAGTTTCAGAATAAACGACACTAATGGCTTTGACAGATTTTGAGTCTTGCCAAATTTGCCCGCTGAAGGCTGATGGAAGCCGTGGATGAAAGAGGGCTGGTGTTGGCAGGCATATGACATCAGGGGCAGGGAGACAGACAGTGGGCAATGCCAGGACAGCCTGGCATATGAAGATGGGCACCTGGATCTCTTCTGCCCAGTGGGGCAACTCAGCTCAGTCACGCACCATTAACTATTAATTCTGATATGTTGCACTTGACGAAATCTAACTTTTCTTTTTTCCTCCACAAAAAAAATGTAGGAGGAAAAGGACTGTGGCCTCTAGCCACACTAAAGAAATGACAATATCTTGCTGCCTACATAGTCAGCTGCCTTTTAAGAAAGCCACCGGACAGAAATAGAATCTTATAAGTGACTGACTTGTAACAAATGACTCAAACCCGAAGACTCATGAAGTGAACTAATCATATCTGTTTCCTGTATAGACTGCATAGCAGAACCTATGGAGATGTGAGGTGACATAAGAACAAACAACTCAGGTGATGAACTAACAGACTGCATTGCCTGAAGACTCAGCTAAGCAATGAATTATTCATTTCTGTTACTTACAATTTGGTCTTGCTGCACTGAGTTTTTCAAAATGTGATCAGTGTTTGCGTAAGTAGATGTGTTGGGGAATCTGGATATTAACATGTAACATTCAATTAAAATAACCTGAAATTAACAAAGTGACTTGGAAAAAAGATTAATTCATTTTTGCTAAATGAGATTCAAAGATTGGTGTCAGCAATATGTTCCAACTTCCAAATTTCCCATCACAAACACACAATGTATCAGTATCACCACTAATTACAGACTGTTATTGGATTTTTAGTCATCAATATCATACTGGATGATACTAGAAAGACAGATATATCTCACAAATCCTTTCATAAAGTGTCGAGAGCTTTGTTGATTATAATACTGTGATTATAAAACTGTACTTTGTTGATTGTAATACTGATTATAATACTGTGAGATTGCGATGAACTAAGATGAGTGACAGCTTTTAATTTTTTTTATTTAGAGAGTCTGTAAACAAAATATTGCTTTAATACAACAGTTAAATAAACAAGAAGTTAATATTAAGTGACTTACATTGTCCGACTATAACATTATTGCCTCATTTTGCCGCTGCACATCTCCATTCAAACACAGGTGTTTCGTTTCTGAATGAACTTGCATTTTTAAATAAATCTAGTGAGTCAATCATTCAATTTCCCATTCATAATGACAGTCACTTGCTTTATTCCTGAATAAATCATCCGATCAAAAGAATCAAATGAACGAATGATACAGTAATTAAATCAGTGACTTGCCGCCACCTACTGGCAGTTTTAATTTCATTGTTAAAGCATCTTTTCAGTTATTTAAATTTAATATTTCTATATGCAAAATGTTATATTTAAAACACCACTCTCAACATGAATTTACAAATTTGATTGCACTCATGCCACCTCTGAGCCACATTAAACATGAAAATACATCTACAAGTCACTTTTGTGTTCTTTTGGGCCACCTCTGTAGTACAAATTAATTTTGTTAATACTGATTTCATTTGATTGGCAACTTATTCTTATTCTACTTGTTCTTATTCTGCCTTTTTAATTAGACTGTTTTAATTTTTTTACAAATTTGCCAAAAGATGACATACTTCTAATAAAGTAAAAAAAATGCCATTACAACCATAAAAACAAAATTCCCCTGTAAATCACTTTAAGGAGTCAAATATCACCTTGTAATGGGAAGGCTCATTTTTTATCAGATTTTTTTGATTATTGATTAGAAAATGCTCCTGAAATTGAGACTGTGCTCCTGAATTTAAGTTAGGAGCACAAGTGCTCCTAAAAAGAAAAAGTAAGTGCAGAGCTCTGAACAGCATTCTATAAAAATGATTTGCATTCCAACAATACATTTTCTCTCTTATTCTGAGGATTTTTCCCATTTCACTCCACTTGTTACCAGTTTTTCTGCCACCACAGTGCCGCAAGTGATGTAACTGTGATGTCTACTCCAAATTGGTCTATATGTATCAGCTAATCATTTTAATAAACATCTCTAATATTACAATTCATACATTTCAGGAAAAAAAAATAAGTGGTTTGTTTATCTCAACATATTGCTTTGCCAATCATTTGTCAAAATGTCTGAACTCCATATCTTATTATTTATCTTAATATAACTAATATTTTGAGGTATGAGCCATTGTTATAAATTTGGAATTATTAATGTATTATTTCCCCTTTCTTTTCTCAATGTATGTATTCTTCTATTGTTCGGGGGGGTTGCTGGCCAAGATCCTTTTTTATTTTAACTTGCTTGTCAAAATGCATTGTGAGATTGTCACGTCCTACCTTACCTTATCCTACCTTAGTATTTGGCCAAAACAAGTCATAACTGTACTGCTTTTCAAAAGGACACTTAGCCTCAAGAATGGACCTACAATGCCTTACGACGCTGCCTATGTGGGCAACTTATTAGGCTTTGGAGGTTGAATGTGTTTTTGCACAGACTGCTTATACGCAAAACATAATATTGGTTTAGAGGGGGTTAATCAGCGTTCTTACCTTAGCGTCTCTCTCGCAGTATATCCTGAGCCAATGAGTATTGACTCATCGAAAAGCTTGTCCATGCATGGAATGAATTCTGCAACACAAACAGACTTTATCAGATGCCACTGCAGGCTCTGAAGCCCACCGAAACAGCTCAGGGGTCCATGAACCATGAGCTACATCAATGCCAGATCTCAACAGTCAGAGTTTCTCATCGATTCATTTAACCTTCTCTACAGGATTAATGATTTAGAAGAGTGTATCAGATTCCTCTCTCAAATGCTATTGATTGAGGGGTGAAGCTCAAAGAGAATGCAGCCGTTACATATCAAAGCGGTACCCCGTGCAGCTCAGCGTTGTAATTAACACCAGATGCGAGCGCTCCTACAATAGCGAACGCTTTGCATATCTTATTTGGGAATATCTGCCAACAATCTGCAAAGTGTTTAGCGGTGGATGACTCACGGCTGCGTAGATCTGTGGTTAGGATGTGCTTGGCAGCGATCAGCAGCTCTTTCCGCAGGTGAGCCGTCTCAGGGGGGCAGTTAGACAGCAGCTGCAACATCCCCTTCACCATCTGCTGGGAGTACTTCCCAACCAAGTCCTGACACACAAACATTCACATTGCCACATTAGTCACTGCTTGAGCATTAAAGGAAGTTTAGAAAAGTTTAATTAACAGGTGGTTGAGCTATGCTTTTGCAACGTCACTTTACCTGGTAGATCCGGATAATGTAAGCGAGGAATGACAAGGTCTTGATCTGAGCTGCGATAAAATCTGCATAAAGCTCCTTGTTGAACAGCTTGTGTTGCCTGTCATGGACAGAAACCAGGAAAAGCTTTAAAACGTCAGTACGTGTTAAACTGCATCTATGAACTTCATTTCTGTGCATTAGCGGTGATGTAACACCACCCGCTCAATGAGACGCGAGAGGTCACTGACCGAGCCTGCGGAGACACCTGCAGCATGATGGTGTTCATGATAAGAGGCACAAACTCCGACACCACGTTGTGAATGTTCAGTTTGTACAGCTAGGAAAATGCCACAAGGAAAAGCAATTAGTGCATCAAATAACAGGGCGACAGACAGGGAGTAGACCCCAGCTTGAAACGTTGTTGCATAAAATTTTATACCATATCTAAGATTCATGCATTCAAAACAGAACTTTAGATTCTGACTCAAAGGTGAATCTAAGTTTTTAAAAACAAGTCATAAACCCTGAAGATTTAAGACACTAGAACAAGCAGAATGTTAAAATTTTCATGGAACATTTTTGAAGCAGAAAACAGAAATACTTCTGCTGGTCAAATGTATAATGATAATGTGCAGAGAAGGTGAAACAAAAGCTATGTTTAGATTGATCGTAGCTTCTCAACAGCTGCAGTCTGTCATTTTCTGACTCAAAAGATCACAACTTATTTCCTTTACATTTAAAGCTCATAATGACAGCCCAAACATCTAATCACACCAATCATTTTGTTAAGAGTGGCAGTTTGCGAAAACAATGGATTTAGCTATAAAGTATTGGTTTCAGATGATGGACAGCACCTTTTATAAACGAGCCAAATGTCTAAATGAGGGACATGTCCTTTTTAAAAGAGGATGGCTGGCATAAAGTCAATACCGAATGAGTGTTTTTATGAGCTCTCACCTGATACATGAGGACGACGATGATGGGCAGCTCTGCCAACACTTTGAGTGACAGCGATCCCCGGGGGATTATGGTATGCTGGAGGACAAAGAGGAGATGGATGAGGCCGCTGAGAGATTGAACAGGTTGTCACCATAAAGCTTATATTTTTTATATTTTTATATTTTTTGTTGAGATTAAAAGAAGAGAATTAAAAAAATACATAAACAACTGCATTTCAGCACCTCTTAAGCAAGAACAAGCATAAGCAGGAAATTGGTGCCCTCTAGTGTCTACATAAAGTAGATGTTATTTGCACTGGAATACTCTCAGAAGGTAAACAGTCTACAAAGACCCCGTTTACACATTTGTGTCAGTTGATCAGATCACAAGTGGTCAGCACAAAATAGATGTATAATTAGGATTCAAAACATTTTGTGACTGAATGCACATTTTGCTGTGGTCACAAATGAATGAGACAGCATTGTATTTGTAGTGTAAACTCTACTTAATGCATCTAAGACAGCAGTGGAAAAACTACTTATTTGCCTGTCAATCACTGCAAAAAGTAGTAAGGACATCGTTAAAACAGTCCATGTGACATTAGTGGTTCAACCGTAATTTAGTGAAGACACAAGAATACTTTTTGTGTGCAAGAAAACAAAAATATTCAAGAATTTCTTCTCTTACATTCCAGTCTTAATTGCGCATTCACAAGAGTACCATGATGCATATGTGGTGCTGCTAACGCAGGAGCCGGTGTTTTGATGTAGAACCCGAATGCAAAGCAGCTTGTTTACAACCAGCTACTCTGGTTTATAAACAGAGAAATGCAAACGTACGCATCACGGTACTCAAGTGAATGCACGAAGACAGACACATATGAGAAGAAATTGTTCAATAAAGTTGTTATTTTTGTTTTCTTTGCAAACAAAAATTATTGTCATATCTTTATAAAATTAAGGTTGAACCACTGATGTCACATGGACTATTTTACTGACATCCTTACCTTTCTGGGCCTTGAACATGTTAGATGTATTGCTGTCTATTCAGGGTCAGAAAGCTCTCGGATTTCATCAAAAATATCTTAATTCGTGTTCCAAAGATGAACGAGGGTCTTATGGGTTTGGAATGACATGAGTGGAATGACATGACATGAATAATTAATGACAGAATTTCCATTTTTGGGTGAACGATCCCTTTAAGACACACAGATCAGCATTTAAACACTCAGATCTTATCAGTTTTACTTTCAGCGTCCAGGCTTACTGGTACTTCACAGTTCACTCACACAAAACACACATGCAGACACACAATCTTACACACAGTACCATTCTCTGGACTAAAGCACATCGCTCTCATCATTGTGTTTCTGCTGATCATATTTATCAAAGCTATTCAGCCAATGAGGATTTTGTGCAGGTCCCCTGCATTTTGTACTGACCGTCCGGGTCTCGCTGTCCTCACGCTCCGGTGCGGTCTTCACCAATACTGAGGTGATCATGCCCACCATTTCTGGAGAAGGCACTGTGTTTTCTGCTATAACCTGAGGATTCTCAAAGTACCTCGCCTGACAAACAGAGAGGCATGTTCAAAAAACAGATACTTTAACACAAACAAATACTTCAAATACATTTACTGTTAAAACAGCTTACCACTACTTTTGGGAGTTCTTTATAAATTTGCTTCACAAAGTCCAAGAAATGATGAATCTGTACAATTTGGCAAGATGATGTTAATAACATTTAGTGAAACACAGGAAATGTAAATGCTAGTCAACATCACAGAGTGCCAGAAGGCTGCATCTTACCTCTTGAGAGATCGGCGGGCGAAACTGTTTATGCAGTTCAATGATGATGCGTAAACAAATGAGCACATTCTCCTCACTTTCAATCTAAATGATGAAACACAGAAGCAAGAACCAGTCAGAGCAATTATTTAAATACAAAACACACATATGCATGCACATACACACACACACAAGATGATGCGTTACATACATAAAATAAAATATATTTAATATACGTGCTGATTCCTATGGAAGAGACTTAAACTGTTTTCTATTTTCAATCTGAAATGTAATTTATTCCTGTTATGTTATATTACCGTTTTTGTTTATTTGTTTGTTTGGACACAGCATTTGAACACTCAGATCTTATCAGTTTTACTTTCAGCGCCCAGGCTCATTGGTACTTTACAGTTCACACACACACACACACACACACACACACATCTTACACACAGTACCATTCTCTGGACTAAAGCACATCGCTCTCATCATTGTGTCTCTGCTGTCCCTCTTGCATGTAGTTACATATACAAATATTTGTCCAAAAACACATAAAATGAGAATTCTACAACTACTTTAAAGCAGAATAAGCTTGGCACTCAGGTAAAGAAAGCTCACCTCAAGGAAGCGGAACATGACAGAAAGGATGTTCTTGGCATGAGGTCGCAGATGTTCATTAGTTGGGATTCGGTGGATGATCTCCAGGACAAGTTTCCTTAATTGCTATAAAAAAAAAAAAAAAAAAAAAAAGTCAAAGACACCTTGTGTTAACTCAGATGTGATGAATGAGGCCTCCAATATGTGACCATATTTGTAGCAATAGCCAACAATACATTATATGGGTCAAAATTATTTATTAGGATATTAACTAAAGATCATGTTTCATATTTGGTAAATTTCCCACCATTAATACATTGAAACTTAATTTTTTTGATTAGTAATATGCATTGCTAAAAACATAATTTGGACAACTTTAAAGGAAATTTTCTCAATATTTAGATTTTTTGCCCCTCAGATAGCAGATTTTTAAATTGCTGTATCTCAGCCAAATATTGTCCTATCATAACAAACCACACATCAATGGAAAGTTAGAATTTCAAAACAACTGACCCTTATGACTGGTTCATATATGCTTTGATTTGTAGTAAAAAGCACACCTGCGTTGGTTTCTCTTGAAGGAACTGCACTTCTCCATCCTGCAGAAACGTCAGGAAACGAGGGATGATGTGCTCCAAGAAAGTAGAATACTGTGGCGAGGATGTGACATTCTGTGAAGAATTAACATGAATTAATATGAAGAAGCATCTTTCATTTCAAGCTTTTCATGAGCAAAATATAAGGGCTCACCTCAAAATTCTCACTGACTTCCTGCATCATTTTCAGTTTGGTCTCATCCGCTGATGTTTAGATGAAAGAGAAACATGCCAGTAAGCAGAGATGATTTCAACTTACATTGTAACTATTTAGTTGTATGGAACAAACTCACGTGTGTTGTTGTCAGTGAGTGCTGCCACAAATTGCAGGTATTTTTTCATAAGGGTGGTCTGGTCCACCACAGTGGGGCTTGGGGTGGGCACAAAAGACATGGTGGCGGCCGGGACAGACAGGATTCCGCTGTATAAAGGCAGACTAGTGTCTGCGCTCGTCTCAGTAGAAATTCATATCATCTGTAAGAAAGTAAGCACAAGTGAACATGAATATTAGTATGTGCAGTCTTGCACAAACAAGTACAGTGATTATAGAACAGTATCGATGTCAGATGGTGCTGCCATGGTATTTCAACAGATACAGTGGTACTGAATTACTACCAGATTCATATACCATGGTATTTACATGATAATGTCAAAATACTATATAAACTCAAACATATAAAAACACATTATTGCCATTTGCCTTTGTAAACATCTTGTCTACACCACAACATGACAGATTCAAAAATATAAACATGTTATGAGCTAAATAATAACACTATATTGTCTGCTTCACAACTATAAATTGATGTATTTATAATTTAAGAATTTTGCAAGAATTACGCTTTTTTCCTCTACCGTAAAAGACTGATTTAAAGCATTCTGTTTTGCATGAAGCGCCATGTAAATAAACGTGACTTACTATTGCATTTACACCAAATATCAATTGCACACAAAAAGAATAATCACAAATATTTCAACACTTCCTCCAGCATAATTACTTAGAAACCAGCCAGCATAAAACACTTAATAAGTTCACCTCTAGTTTAGGGAAGCGGTGGGCGCGCCAAACTGCAACAACACGCCTACTGCAGTCACGCTCACTGACATGATACGCTCGAGCAAAAGTGCTAATATTAAAACCTAAACGAACCCCTCTATCAAAAAGCTGCTATTGACACAAAGACTTTGCGCTTTTGAAAAGGATTTACTTGTGTTTATAACAATATTTAATAAGCTAGCAGCACACCAGGCCATATACAGAAGAAAGAGCGTACTGTCGCTAACTGACTAGCCGGCTGCTAATCCACACCATGTCATTAAGCACATGCAGAACGTCAGACGTTGCACTTTTTACCTCAGATAGTGCAAATATGTAAGCCGGTTGTCTTTAACATAAAAGCTAATTAGGAACTTCTGCACTCATTATGCATATACAATACAAAATCACTCCCAAAAAAACAGCACCAACTTACCAGCAAGGGGACCGGAAGGAGTTGTAAATGAACTTCCGCTACATCGAATGAAATTTAGTGGAAGGGCTGAAATCAATCCGCCGTTGTTTTGTTTGCTATTTGTGTAAATTGTTATATATTGTAAACCGTAACGTGCAAATTTTATGCTTTTATACTAGTCTTTCTCAAATGGAACTGAGTGCGCGAGCTGAATCCTAAGCAGTGATTTTCAAATTTAGACAGCAATATAGTTCCACGCGGATGGATACCAAGAGAGTGCAGGCGTGCGAAGACCATCGAAAACGATGGTCTTCTCTGTTTTCATTTTAGCTGGTATATAATGCGTTTAATGTAACTTTATTGCACCCCAGTACACAACATAATATTTTAATAATTGATTTAACGCGATTTATAAATACAAAATTTGTTTATACATACATTTTTATCGACACGTTTATAAGGAATACTATTGCATAAACAGCACTGAAATGCTTTATAGATCAGCTGCATTAATTGAATCCATAATGATTATAATAATATTAATAAGGATGCGGAGTAAATATACCAAATGGCAAATAACAAGCTAGTACATATGTGACCACATGGGGGAGTTCTATTAGAAGCAGGATTCTCATCGAAACTTAGTGTATTAATCCCCACATTAAAAAAAAAAAATCAGAATTTCGTGGAAGAGACAACAAAATATCAAACAAATGTGACATCTGCAAACACATGATGTATGCTACATTTTAGAACTATCTTCATTTTGTTCTGTCTTAATTTTTATGTTTGTGATTCTGTTTTGATTTTGACAACTGTTCTTAAAGGGATAGTTCACCCAAAAATGAAAATTCTGTCAATAATTACTCACCCTCTTGTCGTTCCAAACCAGTAAGACCTTCATTCATCTTTGAAACACAAATGAAGATATTTCTGATTAAATCTGAGAGCTTTCTGACCCTGCATACACAGCAACACAACTACCACATTAAAGGCATAGAAAGGTAGTAAACATAATTTTATGAAGCTACTAGAATAGTTTTTGTGAGCAAAGAAAACAAAAATAACAACTTTATTCAACAATTTCTTGTTCTCTGTGTCAGTCTCTGTCGTGTTCACAAGAGTACTGATGCATGTATGTTTTTATTTAAAAAAATAATATTTTGCATGAAAAATGTGCTATCATGCTTTCATTTTGATGCCACTTGGTTTAACATTTCCTCATGTAATGTAATGTAAGTGTTTACTACATAAATTACATGACAGTGAAAGTGGTATACAGCATGTTAAGATTTTTGATATAGAATTTAAAACATTTTTGAATTATTATTATTTTACAGTTTCGCATTGTCTTGTAATAGCTGTCTATTCCCATTCATACTAATTAAGTACAATCACAGCAGTGGTATCAGATATAATACTGGTAGAGCTTCAACAGCCCAGATGGTGAAAGGTTACATTATCATTTCAATAGCCCCTCTGCTGGGCTGCAAGCATAAAAGGAGGAACAGAATCCTGTCTCCCACTGAACATGTGGACTGACTAATGTGATAGTTCTACATGAATTGAAAAAAAAGTTAAATAACAACTAGATTAAAACAATGTATTGCAATAAAGTAATGCAAATAAACCCTTTTTACATATCCAGGGTTCTCGAGGCTGGTTTGAAGAAATATGTCAATTTTGTTGTCACTTCCTCAGCTGTTGTCTAAAAAACACTCACAGTCCAGCTTTAACCAGGTTTCTGTAATTTAACGCTTAGGCCTAATTGTTTTGTACAAGTGCTGTCAAATCGATTAATCATGATTATTCATGATTAATCACATCCAAATTAAAAGTTTGTGTTTACATAATTTATGTGTGTGTGCTGTGTATAGTTATATGTTTTGATGTACATCTGAGCTTCATTATCAGCTATGCACCATTAAGGTAAGTTTCTGATGTAAAGAAAGAGATTCAAACTAGCAAAAATTGAAATCTAGAGAATATTCCCTGGGTGAGGCTGTGAGGGTACAGAGATGTTCACTGAACACCTGATGACTCACATTCTGTTGTGAAAAGGGTCACAGGTTCACAGCACAAATGTGTTTCTGCTGTAAACAGAGCTCTCATCTATTCAGTTTAATGAGTGTAGGGTATCAGGCTCATAGCGTAATATCTGGATAACATTTTCTCTGCAGAGTGCATCAACTCATTTAGATATGTTTTGTGAAGGCCTGGTTTATTCACTTGCTTTTCCATCTCTAAGAAATATGCTTGTATGAGAGGTTATTAGTCATGTAAGCACTCTATTCATGGGCAAGGACTAATGTGCTGCTCCTTGAATTTTTATTGACTGTACATCTTCAGTTGTATTTTTGTATAGTGTATCCATGCGATATCAGGCTACTTTTGAGCAAATCAGTGGTTCTCAGTCTTGGTCCTATAAAGAGCACTCAGCACTGGACATTTTGGATATGTACCTCTGCTAATGATCTGATGAGTTCATTATCCATTAGAAGACTTCCCAAAGGTTTCTAACCTTTTCATTGTAGGATCACCTAGAGAGCTATAATCTTGAGACCTAGCAAAAATGTTTTAGAGTGAAATATGGAAAAAAAAATAAAAATAAAAATAAAATAAAATGCATTTGTTCCCTTTCAGTTATGGTATAACCTTAAACAAAGACATGACTGTGAGGCATACAGATAAAGTATAATATATTATTTTTTAGAGTGAATATAAGGCCTCATAAGTCAATTGTTATATGGAAAGGAAAAGGAAAAAGGATAAGCCGTGATGTGTGGCTAAGTATGGTGTCCCAAACGTGGAATCTGTTATGCATTTCACCCATCCAAGTGCACATACACAGCAGTAAGCAGTGAACAAACATACACACCCGGAGCAGTGGGCCACCATTTTTTGCTGTGGCAGTTGGAGGTTTGGTGCCTTGCTCTCAACTCAGTCATAATATTGATGGTAATAGTATTGTATTCTTGGAGGCACAGCAAGTATGAGCAGCCTAATGGATGTATTGAAGAAATGATGATAATGCAGTAAATGAGTCAATGATTGATTTAGTATCTACTCTGATGCATTCTATGAGTTCATTCAGTGAATAACCTGTGAAACAGCTTCGGTTTCAGGTAAACAGAATGGTTGCGCTGTACTTTTTGCAGCTCACGGGTAGTGACGCAAAGTGCTGCAGTGAACACTGCACTGCTGTAATCTGCGCCACACTTGTTGTGCATCATGTCAGAAAAGTCATGCCCTATGAACCTTCAATCCACCTGTTTTCATTTTGAAATCAGTTGCACTAAAGCTCAAAGTAGGCAACAGTTTATTTTCTATACATTAGGGTATGTACACAATATAAATTAGTTTATTTTCTATGCATTAGGATATGTACATAGTATAAATTTTGTCATCAGCTTTTGTCTTAGGCACCAAAAATGTGTAGTACTGTAGAGCAGGGGTGCCCAAACTCGGTCCTGGAGGGCCGGTGTCCTGCAGAATTTAGCTCCAACCCCAATTTGACACACCTGATTCAGCTAATCAAGCTCTTACTAGGCATGCTAAAAAACTTCCCGGCAGGTGTGTTGAGGCAAGTTGGAGCTAAACTCTGCAGGATACTGGCCCTCCAGGACCAAGTTTGGGGACTCCTGTTGTAGAGGATCCAGGATCAGGATTGTTGTTCAAATAACTTTTAAGTCATTTTATGTTAAATAAATCTAACAACATTAAGTTCATAGGATATTTTATAAATCTTAGCAATTTTTCTTGCATTGCATACATTTACACATTTGGCATAGGACTTTATCCAAAGATATGTACACTGAATTCAGGGTATTCCACATTGTATCAGTTCATGAATTCCCGGGAATAGACTTAATGACCTTGTCATTGCTAGTGCCACGCTCTACTGTTTAATGAAAGTTTTGACCGTGCCCGAAGGCCCATTATATAAGGGGCTGTTGAATGCTTGAATCTGATTAGCTTGACCGCATTTCACATCCATATTATTTCGCCACACTATTTAGTTTATTTACAAGGTCTTACAACAGCAAAATAACCAAAACCCACACTGATACTCACTTTGCATTGTGGCCGCATCACCACCTCGGGTGTGCATTATTTTCTAAGAATTCAATGGCCTGTCGTTAATTATTCCTTACTTATACATCACCCTATATGCCACCTATCATGCCACTTATAATGGTATATAATGGTCTTGATAGCAACTTGCACTGTAAAACAAATAATATTTTTAACTGTAAAAGACTGTAAAATGCTACAGTGAAAACCTGTTAATTGGTTAACAATAAGTAAAATACTGTTTTTGGAAATAAAAAAGAACAAGTAATTTACAGTGTAAAAACATTTTAGATTTATCGTTTTTTTTTTCTTCTTTGAAATGACTTAGGTTTTTGTTATCAGTTATATATGTTATATTTTGTTGTTAAATTTGTAACAATTTACAACAAAGTGCCATTGGTTAATGCAATAACTAATATTAACTTAACAATAGGCAATACATCTGTATAGTATTTGTAATTTTTTTTGTTAATTATTGTTAATAAAAATAAAAATATTAAGTGTTAATTCAAATTAGCTCAGGTCCATTACTATTAGCAGACATTAATATTTAATAATACATAAATTTTTGGTGGTTGTCAGTGTATTATAAAGGTTAAAAGCAGATTTTAATAATTTAGTCTTTTTAGTCATATTTACTCATTTTAGTACTTCAGTAGGTTGGTATTATTATTTTTTTTCACTGTAAGTCTAATTTCAGTCTTTAAACCCTAAACTACTGTATTTTTACTGTACATTTCACCTTTTTTTTCACCAAATTTCACAATGTGAATGTCAGGTAATGAACATTTGTATCCATTTAAATTGGACACATTCTAGTAATTGTGCATTGTCCCTTTCACAGTATGTTCTTACCATCAGTGGGGAGGTGTCAATGTTCTGCCAGGCTCAGCAATACGCTTGTGCTGCTCCCGGCGTCAGTTTTCTCTGCAGTGGCTCCGGTGAATAGCCACATTCTGGTCATGATCCTGTTAAACCTCTGCTCTGCAGTCTGAAGACATACCACGTTGACTTACGCAAATCAGCATTGATATATTTTTTTTTCATTTCTTTTATTTATAATTAGGACTATTTGTTTAAAATAATGGAAGCTATAAGACATTTTTAAATAGTTAAAAATTGCCATCACCATTGATTAACATGTCCAAAACTATTTGGAATGCATATATTGTTGACTACTCACAGCAGTGTGAATAAGCTTACTATGCCTAAAAACACAGCACTGGCTGTTTTGATTTACATTTTACTGCAGATGACATGTGACCTCTCGCTGTGACCTGTAGAACTAATCTAAGTCTGATTTAACTTTATCTTGTCTACATAAAGAACAGACGTAAACTTTAGAGTACATCGCTAGGTGATCAGTTTAAAATCAATTTAACCTTTTAGAACTGAGTCACTTATATGAACAGACAGTAGAAATGACATCTTTTTTTTTTTTGAGGTAAGAAACTAAAATTGGATTTGTGCTTTTTAAATCAGAGAACTGATGTCATCTGAATTTAGTTCTCTTTGTAATTTGCAACATAATTTAACATGTACTATCCACACAAGCTTTTCATAAATGTTTAAGTTTTTAGAAAATGTACTTCAAATGTGAGCGTGAATAACACACACACATACATGTTGGGTTTTCATGTTTTATGGGGATATTCCATAGGCATAATGGTTTTTATACTGTACAAAATGTATCATCTTACACCAAATTTACACCTAAAGCTACCCCTCATAGGAAACTGTCCGCATTTTTTAAATTTTTAAAAAACTTTCTGTATGATTTATAAGTTTGTTTCCTCATGGGGACCCAAAAATGTCCCCACAACGAAAATGATTTAGGATATTGCCATTTTTGTGAAGACATTTTGTCCCCATAACACAGGGTTTACCAGGAGCACACACACACACACACACACTGTCTGTAAGAGCTTATGTTTTGTGTATTTCTTTTATATTAGTTAGTGATGGAGGATGCTAATCATTATGTCATGTTTTGATAATTATTATTATGTTAACAATTTTATGACTGCAGTTAATTCACACACAAATAATATGAGCATATTATATAAAAGTGTACAGTCTTTGGAACAAAGTGTGTTACAGTACTTTCACCAACTATAAATAAACTATACTATAAACTATAATTTATAGTAAACAGACTAGGTTATTATCCAAAGCACTAGGTGTTAAAACACACTTGCTAACGTGTTGGATTAAGGCTGCTGGCTTTTTTTAGGAACTTTATTTAACAGCTACTCTAAAAGGGCCAGTGACGTTAATACTACAGCCAATCAGATTCATTCAGTCACTGAAGTTCATTTGTTGACTGTGTCGCTGTTCTTGTCAGCAGCAGCACAAGCGCAAGAAGCGCGGCGTCAGGTGTTTAGAGGGCAGGGTGTCATAACTAATATCCACTGATGGAAATGTTTCACTCGGTATGTGTAGTTTAAGGTAAGTTTCGCGATTCCACACAGTATTACATTCGCATACATATTATTAAACCTCTACATCGCTACAAAATGCTCCACCTGCTCGCTGGACTTATATGCATCTACGCACTGACGTGTGTAAAAGTTGTCTATGGACAAAATGAAAAAGGTGAGCGCTTTCTATGTACTGCAGTCCCCATTGACAAGGATACAAGTTGCCCCGTTCAGTCTTTGCCTGTTCAAAGCGCATCGGTCCAGGAGGAGGAACTAAGAAACACCGTCATGCAACTTCGTGAGACCATTTTACAACAAAAGGAGACAATTGTCAATCAGTTGGGGACGATTAAAGAACTGACGTCTAAACTGTCACGGTGTGAGTCTGACTCCGAAACATTTAGAAAAATGAATAAGGACACGATGGATGATGTGCCTAAAGATCCAAATGACACCATTGACGTTCTTGGAAAAACCATGCAGAGTCTAAAAGATAGACTGGAAAATCTAGAGGTAAGAGTTTTTCGTTTTAGCCATATAAGTTTGACGCTTTGGCACGTTCTACGTGAATAAATGAGCAAATGGAATCACTAAAATCACATTTGTGCCGGAAGTTTCTATGCCACGACTATTTTGGTAATTACGTGGAGGCGTTTAAGATTTACAGGGATTATCTCATTAGTTAGTACGTCTCTATCCGTTAACCACAAATGCCAAAGTTACTTACGATGCCCCAAGCGACAAAATGTCTGGAATGTGTCAGTGCCACTTAAATGTCAGGTGTTAATCTGAATGTGTGAAATGATGGAGCGAACGTTAACTCTAACACAATATTTTTTCACTTTAAGTGGTTTTGGTATATTGCAGTATTTTTTACAGTGTATGTATTCCACTGCAATGAAATATCAGCAATTGCATTGCTTAAAATTATTTGTATTTAATAATATTTAACTATGAGACCTAGCAATTCATTTTCGTCCTCAGCAAAAATGTATGCATTATTTATTCTGCACGGTGCATCTTCAAGACATGCTTGTGGATATTTTAAAACAATCTTTAAAAAATAAAAAAGAAACATGCCTACAAAAGAAACTAATAATTCTGTCAGCCACGTATAGAAATCTTTGAAAAGTAACCTTTTAATTTTTTTGTTTAACTTTCTAAAGCAACAACAAATGCGCGCCAATATTTCTGGTGCCTCCTTTCCTAATGAGCTGAGAAACCTACTGCAGCGTAGACTGGAGGACTTGGAAAATCAGCTGCTCAAGAAGGTCAACGAGCTTGAGGAAGAGAAGTCCCAGCTTTACAATGAGACAGTCGCTCATCGGCAGCGCACTGACAGTACCCTCAACTCTCTCATGAACAGGATCTCTGAACTGGAGAAAGGTCTGCATAAAAACACCTGTGTTCTCTAGTCATTCTTCTTTCCCAAATACAGGAAACTAGGGAGTGTTTAGGACTGTAACGTAGTCTTCAAAATTTTATAAAATATTCCTTTATTTATCTATAATTTAAAATCCATTTTTGATCATAGCTGAACACATTACTTTTCTTAATGTTTGATTTAAAAGACTTCATTAACTTCCAGTGCCGAGGCGGTAATCAGGTTGTTTTGTAGTCCGTCAGCATATTCCTGCATCATCCCAGAGATGTCGCAATAATAAATCATTCTTTTTGACTTTAGGAGGAGCTGGATTTAAATCACCAGAAAATTTCAAGATCTCTCTTCCTCTTCGCACAAATTACCTTTTTGGACAAGTAAAGAAAAGCCTGCCAGAAATGTATGCCTTCACTATCTGCATGTGGCTCAAGTCAGGTTCGAGCCCTGGTATTGGAACCCCGTTTTCCTATGGAGTGCCTGGACAGGCAAATGAGATTGTACTGATCGAATGGGGCCATAACCCTATAGAACTGCTCATCAATGACAAGGTAAAGAAATATTAAGTATTAAGAAGTGCAAACTTGGCATTGAATGCTATGAGGACACTAATGTTAAATTATCTGCTTATTATTAGTTACATTAAACTTACGCCTTCTATACTGACATAGATGATACTAAAATTAATGTATAAGAAAAAGATTATGTGTATTAAGAAAAGAAACGTCTTTCATACTTTTTTACAAAAATAGTTTTACGAGTAGTACAAAAAGATGGTGATTTATACCGACAAACTCCAAAAGTGAAAGCTTATGAAAGTGTCAGAGTTATTAATATGACTTGTTTCTTGAAGTCAAATGAGCTTTGTGTGAAAAATAGAAAATGAAATCAATTTTCTGTTAATCTCTGTACCCACTGCAGCTTTAAAATCTCATTCCCACTTGTGTAAAAAATACCGTCTAGACGCATTGCGTGAGGATTGATGTCATTGATGTTTAACGCCATTGGGTTCATGACCTGGAAATGTAGCATGGAAAAAACATAACTGCAAATGAAATTCGAGAGCACAAATGAAGATTATCAGTGTACAATGATTTAAAAAGGTAGTTAACCTAAAAATTTAAATTCTGTCATCATTTACTCACCTTAATGTTTTTTTTTTCACACAATAGAACTCAATGGTACTCAAAACAGTTTGGTTACCATGATTGTTAAAAACATCATCTTTTGTGTTCTGCAGAGGAAAGACGATCATACAGGTTTGGAGTGAGAAAATGTGTATTATTTGAGTGAACTCTACCTTTATAACTCCACAACAAGTCCATATGGCTTCTTGTATGGTGCTTTTTTGTTTTGACATCTTGGCAATAATTCCTTGGATGTAAAAAAAACTTAAGATCTCATTTTATGCTTCGCGAAATAAAGTAACAATATTGCTAAAACTAGTTTTAATACCTCCTGTTTTCAAATAGGTGGCACAGCTACCTCTATCACTGAGCGATGGTAGGTGGCACCATATCTGCATCACTTGGACCACCAGGGATGGGCTTTGGGAAGCCTACCAGGATGGCCAAAGATTGGGCTCAGGAGAAAATCTGGCCCCTTGGCACCCCATCAAGCCCGGAGGAGTCCTTATCCTGGGCCAAGAGCAGGTGAGAACAGAAGCAGAGCTGATACAGCAGTTTTTGCTGCATTCCCAGACTTCACAGTGCACAGTCACACTGTATCTGTAATATTATGCCATCCCTGCACAATAGCGTTACTGACTCATGAACTTTACACTTTAAATAAAACTTGACCTCAGGCAGTAAACAATGTCGTAGAGTTAGCGTGCACAGCCTCTAAGAGTGAATAAAAGGGGTTATTGTTGTTGTCTTAACGAGGCCTGTCGTTTATGGCCTCAACAGGACGTAGTAGGGGGGCGCTTTGATGCCACCCAGGCCTTTGTGGGGGAACTGAGCCACTTTAACGTCTGGGATCGGGTCCTGCGCTCCACGGATATCGTTGCCATGTCAAACTGCTCATCCTACATGCCTGGGAATGTGGTGGCCTGGACTGACAGCAACATCGAAGTGTTTGGTGGAGCATCAAAGTGGCCGCTGGAGCTATGCGAAGACCGGCTATTTGACAATTAAAGGTGTTTGCAGATATTAGGGTGCGTTATTTAAATCCTTTTCATCCTTAAAAACTATTCATCATCACTTAAGTAGCAAATAGTTTAGAAAAAATCAACTTAAACTATATATTTAAATACTCTTGGATGGATTACAACATGCAGATAAATGTAACATTTCAGTTGATATTTGTGGCTTAAGAAAATTTTCATTACAAAAATGACTGTATCAGATGTTACTGCCATGGTACTCTGATAAATACAATATCACTAAATGATTATCATATTTATGTACAGTGTATTTACATGATGCTCCATGGTACATTACCATGTCACATGTACATGCTTATTCTGTTAGAATATAGCTGCGTTCACAACATGTCGAAATTCCCGGCATTGAGATTACGACTTATAAAAAGCATTCACATCCTCGTAATTACAATTTATAAACTCTATTTTTTTTTAAAACTCATCATGCAGAAATAAGTTAAATGACAGCAACTTCAGCAGTAGTTAAAATGTAGTTAAGCAATTATTTTGGTTCTTCTTGTGTTGATTATTGTTAATTTCACAACAATGCAAGAATCTTTCAGTAAAAATAAACAAAAAACATACAATAAATTTGCTAACACTTTACAATAAGGTGTCATTTGTTAACATTAGTTAATGTATTAAACAATAAACAATATATTATACTATATATTAATCTTTGTTAATGTTAGTTAATAACAATACAGTCGTTCATTATTAGTTCATGTTAGTTCACAGTGCATTAACTAATGTTAACAAACACAACTTGTGATTTTAATAATGCATTAGTATATGCTGAAATTAACATTAACTAAGAGTAATAAATGCTGTAGAAGTATTGTTCATGTTAACTAATGAACCTTATTGTAAAGTGTTACTATAAATTTTAATGATGCTAGCACAAAGATAGTACAGAATAACTTTTTAATGCCCTATTAAATAAACTATAGAAACTCATAATTCAAATTCTTAGGACATGAACAGCTTTAAGTAGGACATCCTGGGTTGTCATCTAGAAATAATTATTACGACATGGCGTGAACGCAGCAAAAGCTTTTAAATCAAAACAGAGCGTGTTCTCGCGGCTTTCCGTGTCCTCTTTGAGTGTGCGTTGTTGCCCTGTGGTGTTAGAGAGCCTATCATGCTAATGCTTTATTACAAAGCTGTTTTTGATGGAAGAATAAGGAGATAGATTGTTTAGGAGGAACACTTTTGGATCTTGTGTTGTACAAAAGTATAAAATGTAGATTTTGGTTACATACAGTTGAGGTAAAACGTTTACATCCACCTTGCAGAATCTGCAAAATGTTAATTATTTTACCAAAATAAGAGGGATCATACAAAATGTGTGTTATTTATTATTTAGTACTAACCTAAAGAAGATATTTTACATAAAAGACCTCCACAAGAAAAATAATGGTTGAATTTATAAAAATGACCCTGTTCAAAAGTTTACATACGGTTGATTCTTAATACTGTGCTGTTACCTGAATGATCCACAGCTGTGTTTTTGTTTTATTTTGTTTAGTGATAGTTGTTCATGAGTCCCTTGTTTGTCCTGAATAGTTAAACTGCCAACTGTTGTTCAGAAAAATTCTTCAGGTCCCACAAATTCTTTGGTTTTTCAGCATTTTTACCTGAGTTTGTCTTTTGGGAAACATGTAAGTATCTTCTCTAGCTTCTGAAGGGAAGTACTAGCTGAAAAATATGATATTTATGCAAAATAAGAAAAATATACACATTTTCATTTTGTTCAAAAGTTTACAGCCCTGGCTCTTAATGCTTCGTTTTTTTTTCTGGAGCATCAGTGAGCGTTTGAACCTTCTGTAATAGTTGCATATGAGACTCAGTTGTCCTCAGTGTGAAAAGATTGATCTCAAAACCATACAGTCATAGTTGGAAAGGACTCAAATACACAAAAATGCTGAAAACCAAAGAATTTGTGGGACCTGAAGGATTTTTCTGAAGAACAGCGGGCAGTTTAACTGTTTAGGACAAACAAGGGACTTATGAACAACGATCAATAAACAAAAAAACACA
Source organism: Labeo rohita (assembly GCF_022985175.1). Classification (NCBI taxonomy): domain Eukaryota; kingdom Metazoa; phylum Chordata; class Actinopteri; order Cypriniformes; family Cyprinidae; genus Labeo; species Labeo rohita. The sequence goes on from NC_066880.1 coordinate 19,102,369, forward strand.
GCTGTGGATCATTCAGGTAATACAGTATTAAGAATCAAGTGTATGTAAACTTTTGAACAGAGTGATTTTTATAAATTCAGCTATTATTTTCTCTATATGTTAATGTATTTTATGTAAAATATCTTATTCAGATCAGTACTAAATAAAAAATAACACACATTTTGTATGATCTCTCTTATTTTGGTAAAATAATAAAAAATCTACAAGGTGTATGTAAACTTTCGACCTCAGCTGTAGTTATTAAAAATACTGAGAATCAACTCTTTTTAGAGTCTAAAGCCCATCTCTGTTTACGCTGACTGAATTACCCACTGAAGATTGTAAATGCTTTAACACTGTCAGATATTTTGAAGACAGTTAATGAACTGTGAATTATGTTGCAAGGTCTGTTTCTTGAAATATATTATCATATTTTTATACCCTGTTTTTAAAAATGAAACATTTTTCAGATATGTAATCTAGTGTTGTTTTGTTTGTTATGGAATGTCAGGATACCCATATTTTGTTTAAAAGCCTTTTTTTGCTTACCGTGCCAATTATTCAGGGATTGCTCGACACTGCTAACCTGTGATTGCCAATGAAAAATAAAGTTTGCTTAGAAGTCTTTTTATTACTCTGTCTTAATTTTTTTCTACTGCTATATTTTCCTTCATGGTTTTGTGTGTTATCTCAGCACCAATAAATAAATAAAATTTGTAATAGAACAAATTTTCTTTTCAGCAGACATTGTTTATTGACCTTGCTTGTTTGTGGCAGAGGTGATTTTCTCTCTAAACCTACCAAAATATATTGTAGAAAATTACTATTTAAAGTACGACAACAAAGTAGAACTGTTTTCTGAATGTAACCTCTGCAGATATAAATGTGGCTGAGGTCAAAAAATGGAAGGAGAGCATGTAATCACTGCTCTGATGGACAGGTGGCTCTGAGGGCATTAGCCTGTCTTAAGGGGATAAGATCAGCCCCAAGCCAAAGCTCGTGTCACAGAGGGACATTACACAAGACTGCAGGAACAAACTATTTAAAAAAAGAAAACGACCTTTAGAGAAGAGGTGGAAATGATGATATAAAGCTCACGGGTGGTGGTACGTTCAGTATTTAGTTTGTAAAGTTGGGAAGGTCTTTAGGCTCTAGATAGAAAACAGCTGCATCTCTGCGACCTTCACCTACAGGGGGAGAAAATCTCCAGCTTCCTCACAGCTCACATCCTTGAGATGATTAACAATGTTTACCTGTGCTCTGCCAAATGCATTTCAGTCACACATCAACATTATGAGCTTAAAAGTGAAGTAGCTATTGGATTGAATTACTGAATGGTGTGTGAATTTTAAAAAGCAGAATTAATCTGAATAAAGAAGATTATGCTCATTAATAAAGCTTAAAGATAATGCTTATTAATATTTTAGTAAGGTAGATGTTAAGTTTATATGGGGTAGAATTAGAGGATCTAAAATCTGTACTGATAAAAAGTCAATATGCTAAACAACTCGTTCGTAGCAAGAATTGGTTTCTAAAGTAAAGTGTTAACAAAAAAGTTTGGAGTTGTCACTATAAGATTTATTAATATGCGCAAAATGAAAATGGTGTTTAATGAATTTATTCAATTTAATTATGATGTTTACATGATAAATTACAAGGAGTAGCAGTTTAAAACCAGTCTAATACAATAATAAATTATAAACAGTAAAACATTTGCGGTCAATGAGTGTATGTGTGTGTGTGTGTATGGGCCATTCTACAAAATTGTGTCCCACAACCAAAAAACACATTAAAAAAGCATTCAAATCAATACTATTCAAAACAATATTATTTAAAATATCAGTAAGCTGAATATACACTACCGTTCAAAAGTTTGGGGTCAGTACATTTTTATTGTTTCTTTTTTTTTTTTTTTTTTTTTTTTTTTTTTTTTAAGAAATTAATACTTTTATTCACCAAGGATGTATTAAGTTAATAATTAAAAGTTTATTAAAAGTTAATAATAAATCATTTACATTGTTATAAAATATTTATATTTTGAATAAACACTGTACTTTTTAAACTTGTTATTCATGAAAGAATCCTGAAAAAAAAAAAATCACAGGTTCCAAAAAATATTTGGCAGCACAACTGTCGATATTATCCAACATTGATCATTCTAATAATAAATCGCATATTAGAATGATTTCTGAAGGATCATTTGACACTTAAGACTGGAGTAACAGCTGATAAAAATTCAGCTTTTCATCACAGGAATAAATTCTATTTTAAAGTATGTTAAAATAAAAAACATTATTTTATATTGTAAAAACATTTTGCAATATTACTGTTTTTTTTTTTCTATATTTTTAATCAAATAAATGCAGCCTTGATGAGCATAAGAGACTTCTTTAAAGACTATTACAAGTCTTACTGACCCCAAACTTTTGAACGGTAGTGTATATAAAATCATCATTTAGTGAGTACTTACAATTGGGAGATGGCTGTCCCAAACCCTAACCCCTAAATTTCAACTTATGAAAATGATATTGAAATAATTTTTGCATTTTAATCCATTGTTTTTAAAAATTCCTTTTTTGATTTTTTCAAAAAACTTAAGTTAAAAAAAGTATTTTATCTTTTCTTTGTAAATTATGAAAAATTATGTAAAAAATGTGTCCTGCATTTTCATGTCACTACCGAAACAGTGTATGTTTTAGTCCATTGGCTGAGACTGATTTTAACTACACCCAATGTTGCCAAGTTTGTAGTTTTCCCATGGAACTGGGCTACTTTCATGTTCGTGGGTTGAAGTGACCCCAACAACGTAACGTTTTCGGGGGTCCGAAAACCTGCCAGTATCTGGTGTGACCACCATTTGCCTTATGCAGTGCAACACATCTCCTTCGCATAGAGTTGTGGCCTGTGGAATGTTGGTCCACTCCTCTTCAATGGCTGTGCGAAGTTGCTGAATATTGGCAGGAACTGGAACACACTGTTGTATACGCCGATCCAGAGTATCACAAACATGCTCAGTGGGTGACATATCCGGTGAGTGTGCTGGCCATGCAAGAACTGGGATGTTTTCAGCTTCCAGGAATTGTGTACAGATCCTTGCAACATGGGGCCGTGCATTATCATGCTGCAACATGAGGTGATGGTCGTGGATGAATGGCACAACAATGAGCCTCAGGATCTCGTCACGGTATCTCTGTGCATTCAAAATGCCATCAAAAAAATGCACCTGTGTTCATTGTCCATAACATATGCCTGCCCATACCATAACCCCACCACCACCATGGGCCACTCGATCCACAATGTTGACATCAGCAAACCGCTCACCCACACGACGCCATACATGCTGTCTGCCATCAGCCCTGTAGAGTGAAAAACAGGATTCATCCATGAAAAGAACACCTCTCCAAAGTACCAGATGCCATCGAATGTGAGTATTTGCCCACTCAAGTCATTACAACGACGAACTGCAGTCAGGTTGAGACCCCGATGAGGACGATGAGCATGCAGATGAGCTTCCCTGAGACGGTTTCTGACAGTTTGTGCAGAAATTCTTTGGTTATGCAAACTGATTGTTGCAGCAGCTGTCCGGGTTGGCTGGTCTCAGACGGTCTTGGAGGTGAAGATGCTGGATGTGGAGGTCCTGGGCTGGTGTGGTTACACGTGGTCTGCGGTTGTGAGGCCGGTTGGATGTACTGCCAAATTCTCTGAAACACCTTTGGAGATGGCTTATGGTAGAAAAATTAACATTCAATTCAGGGGCAACAGCTTTGGTGGACATTCTTGCAGTCGGCATGCCAATTACAAACTCCCTCAAAACTTGCGACATCTGTGGCATTGTGCTTTGTGATAAAACTGCACATTTTAGAGTGGCCTTTTATTGTGGCCAGCCTAAGGCACACCTGTTCAATAATCATGCTGTCTAATCAGAATCTTGATATGCCACACCTGTGAGGTGGATGGATTATCTTGGTAAAGGAGAAGTGCTCACTAACACAGATTTAGACAGATTTGTGAACAGTATTCAAGAGAAATAGGCCTTTTGTGTACATAGAAAAAGTCTTAGATCTTTGAGTTCAATTCATGAAAAATGGGGGCAAAAACGGAAGTGTTGCGTTTGTATTTTTTGGTCAGTGTATGTGTCAGTCTGTCTCATAGCTACATGATGAGTAGATTTCATTTTGAGGTAAATGTGTTCAAAAGTCTGAAACATCTGTGTTTAACTTTAAAGAATGTCACTACTGAACACGTTTTTAGGAGTTATTCCAAAAGATTTAGAAGTTTCAGTAGTTTTTTGGGTTGTTATCCCATAAAATTGTCACTACCGTAACAGTCACAACTGAAACATGTCATCGTTTTTTCAGTAGTGACAAAAGGTAACACACATAAACAAAATTTCACAATAAACAAAATTTCAGTATACAGTTATGCACATTCTTTGTATTTCAATATGTTTTAGTAGTGTTTTAAAATGTGGGTTAAAATTTTCTAAGGTGATGTGACCAGAAATCACTATCACTACCGAAAATGTGCTGTCACAAGCCAAAAAAAAAAAGTATACTGAATTATCAACTAAGATGTTATGGTAGTGTTTGGTTCAATGCAAATTTAAACTATATCTTTAAGTTTGAAATCAGTATGATCATTTCTTTGCCTTTTAAAAAGAAAAATTGGATTCAAAATACAACAATCACACTTGCAGTATTGTTAAGATTTTAATTGTTATCAATTCACCTCTAAAACTCTTAAAACGGTCAGTATATAACCCTTATAATAAATTATACATAACTGTGTTTCAGTGGTGAAAAATTTGGGGAGAGGACAAATATTCCAAAACTTTCTGAAAATACAATATGAGAATTATCTGCACAATTACTAGAAATGTGTACCTTGGATATTATTCAATTTGCATACATAAAACTTTGTGAAAAAAGACTTTTTTTTTCAAGACATTTATTTCACAATATTATTGTTTGTACTGTATTTTGATCAAATAAATACAGCTTTGGTGAACAAGAGACTTCTTTAAAAAAAAAACAAAAAACTTTTGATCGGTAGCATAAGTTACTACAAGTTTTAACTGGATGACTGTTTCCTTGTGGGAAAACAAAAACATGGAAACAAATCTTTGCTTAACTTTTGTAAAGAAACATATTCAAGTCTTTTCAAATATATATGACTCCTGCTACACTTTCAAGGGCAAGAATAATGCCTCAGCTACTCAGCTGAAGGGCACAGTTATTACTAGACGTATGATGCATTGCTCATCTGTAGCCTTTAACCTAGAGAGGTATTTTGCAGTCCCTTGTGGAGCTGTAATTCTTGTCTTCCTGGTACCTCACAGTGCAGATGGCAAATGTCATTGATCATCACAGCAGGAATATACAGGTCAGACTCATTCATTCCAGGAGAAAGAGCTCTAGGTCTTAAACAAGGAAGCTCTCGCTCATAATCACTCGCAAAGAAATATGATCATTCTGTACAGCGGTGCATTTTGTACATTTGGGTCAGGCTTAAAATTGTAACAATATTCCAAGGCACGCTTGTTGAACTGCATGCAATCGCTCTAACCTCATGTACTTTTATACTTTTAAAGATTCATCACCAGTGTCAACATCCATTAGGATCTCAAGGAGTTTAGCATTAACAAATGGAACCGTCATGAAGTAAACCTTGAAAACCACTCAAGTACAAACTAAAAGAGCAGAGAAAGCATTAATTTGAGTGAATCAGATGAGAAAAAGCTTTCAGTGGTCCTGTTTAGTGTTGATTCACAGACCTGTCTTTTTCTGTCTTATTTTCGATTGTAGATCACGTAGCAAAATAATTCAAATGAAAGATAGATTTTTAATCAATACTTAAAGGAGAAGTCCACTTCCAGAACAAAAATTTACAGATAATGTAATCACCCCCTTGTCATCCAAGATGTTTATGTCTTTCTTTCTTCAGCTGTAAAGAAATTGTGTTTTTTGAGGAAAACATTTCAGGATTTTTCTCCATATAATGGACTGATATGGTGCCCCGATTTTGAACTTCCAAAATGCAGTTTAAATGCGGCTTTAAACGATCCCAAATGCAGTTGTAATCCAAACAATCCAAACCAAAGAAGAAGGGTCTTATCTAGTTAAACGATTGGTTATTTTCATTAAAAAAGTACAATTTAAATACTTTTTAATCTTTTAGTTAGGGTATGTTGAAAAACTCCAATCGTATTTTCTCCCTCAACTTCAAAAATGATTTCAAAATCATCCTAGATCGCTGCAGAAGTACCGACCCAGTCTTTGCAAAGTGAACATGCAAAGAAGATCAAACACCCTTAACAAAAAAGGTAAAACAGCGACATAGGACAATTTTGAAGTTGAGGGAGAACATGAGATGGGCATTTTTCAACATACCCTAACTGTCATGAATCAGAAAAAACAGTTCAGGCAGAGTGAGACGAGCGTTTGACATTAAAAAGTATATCAACTGTATTATTTTTATGAAAATAACCAATCGTTTCGCTAGATAAGACCCTTCTTTCTCGGCCGAGATCATTTACAACTGCGTTTGGGATCGTTTGAAGCTGCATTTAAACTGCATTTTGGAAGTTGGGGCACCATAGAAGTCCACTATATGGAAAAAAAACCCTGAAATGTTTTCTTCAAAAAACATAATTTCTTTACGGCTGAAGAAATAAAGACATGAGCATCTTGGATGACAAGGGGTGAGTACAATGTAGGCAATCAGGTTTGGGTGCTGTAGGAAGTTTCTAGCTGTTGAAGAAGAGGCTGGGCTTAATTTGTTTTAGAAGCAGGAGAATTATCCTGTAAGGTGAGAGATGCATCTTTGGCATGCAGCTCGATTTCTGTGAAGGACAGATAATTCATATCTGCCATCTGAAAACACACACACACACACACAAAAAAATCGACAGTTATTATAATTGGTAATGACACCTAAATATATATTCTCTTATATCAGATTATATATAATCTGATACAAAAATCTTCAAACTGTCACTCCACTGTTTTAAGAGAGATGTGCAGACCTGTCATTTCTCATTTTCTTCTTAAACAGAAATCTTTATTAAAAAACTAGTACAACTAGTAGTAAAATATAACATGAATGTAAATAAGTTTTTATGAAAAGTGCAAATTAGATTTTTCCAGGAGGATGGGCAGTTGGATAAACATAGCCACTATGTTAGAGTTCGCCATAAAAAGGAAAATTTACTTGCAATGTATATGAGTTTCTTCATCGTAAAAGATTTGGAGAAATTTAGCATTACATCACAGTGAATGGGTCAGAATAAGTGTCTAAACAGCTGAAAAGGCATCAGTAATCCACACGACTCCTGTCCATCAATTAATGTCTTGTGAAGCGAAAAGCTGCATGTTTGTAATAAACAAATCTATCATTAGGACATTTAAAATACAGCTCATCTGATTCAGAAAAGATCAGCACCATCTTGAAGATGGTGAACAGAAGAAGGCAACAGAGATTACAGTTTTTTTTTTCACTGTAGGAAACTTTATGGATTATGGATCTGTATTTTGTCCAAAAATGATACTTTAAATTTAAAACATCTTAATGATGGGGTTCTTTCTTATTAATACGTAGCTTTTCACTTCATAACACAACAACTGGAGCCATGTTGTTGATTATTGTGTTTTTATCAGCTGTTTAAATTCTCATTCTGACTACAGTGGATCCATTGTTGAGCAAGTGACATAACAAAAATTTTCTTCAAATCTGTTCCGATCTGTTCCCAATCTTATGATGAGCAAATGTTCTGCAAATTTTCATTTTTTGGGTGAACTATTCTTTTAAGACTGTTTATTAAGAGCTAGCCTGACCAACTAGCAATTAATCTATGTGTAATTTGGTTTAAATTTAACAGAAAATTTCAACACTTATTTTAACAAATTAGGAAAAGGTAATTAAAACAACACCATTAAAAAAACATTAATTGAATTTCCTTTAAAAATATATTTTTATCATAATTAATTTTCAAGAGAATAGTTATACAACTTTACAACCTCAAAAGAAAGAAATTACTTGAATGACAATTTTGTGAGGATAAAGATAATACAATAATCCTCTAGCAAAGGTTGTTTCATTAAATACTTTCTGGTCTATGCCAACCTCTAGTGGACAAATCTGAATGTTACACTTAATTAAAAGCATTTCCACACAATGCTTAAATAAATACATAAGCATGTTCACGTTATTATCTGTTCTTGTTCTCTTTCCTGATCTGAATGACTCACCAGAGCCTTAGACATGAGAGATTGCTGTCGTGGACGACACACTGACACAGAGATGAATATGAGAGTAGAAACAATCACTGCAGCGCAAGGCAAAATGAAGATGAGACTCACCGCTAGGGGGGAAAAAGTAAAATATACATATGAGAGTTAATGTAAAACAGAAAAATACCAAATAAAGATTAGTGGGAAATGGCAATGCATGACCGAGTCACAGTCTAATGTTCAATTTTATATTGCTTTTACTGTGTATATGCAGGGGCACTTGTGCTTTTAGGGGGACACATTTATCTTAACCACTTTTCTGCATTATTGAAAGTCATTTTGCAAGATCATTTATCACTTTGCAATCACATAGGTCTAAATTTTAAAGGTCAAGTTAATTGGTTTGACAAGTAAATCTTAATGACAACACACATTAACATTTAGCACTTTTCTGCATCTGTAAACACATATAAAACAAAACAAACTGGTAATAAAAACAGCCACACTCTCTTTGTGTGTTTTCACTTCTCTGCATTAATTGGTGTTAAAGTAATTTGTTTACTCAAAGTTTAAAGGATACTGCACAAAAAAAATACTCTTTTCATCACTTCCACCACAGGACAAACCGGGTATTGAATTTCCGAGCAACAGACCGTGGTATTGTTTTGGTTCTGTATGAATCCGTATTTTGAACGAATCGGTTGAATAATGATTCAGTGATTCAATGATTCGCTTATTAAAGGAGAAGTCCACTTCCAGAACAACAATTTACAAATAATTTACTCACCCCCTTGTCATCCAAGATGTTCATATCTTTCTTTCTTCAGTCGTAAAGAAATTGTTTTTTGAGGAAAACATTTCAGCATTTTTCTCCATATAATGGACTGCTATGGTTCCCCGATTTTGAACTTCCAAAATGCAATTTAAATGTGGCTTCAAAGGATCCCAAATGCAGTTGTAAATGATCCCAGCTGAGGAAGAAGGGTCTTATCTAGTGAAACGATCGGTTATTTTCAATTTTAAAAAATGCAATTTATATACTTTTTAATGGGGTCATCAGATGCCCATTTTCCACAAGTTGATATGATTCTTTAGGGTCTTAATGATAATATACTTTGGTTAAAAATTCTCAATGGTTGTGTAAAACAACACTATTTTTACCTTGTCAAAATCAGCTCTACAAAAATCATCCCATTCTGAGGCATTGTTCCTTTAAATGCAAATGAGCTCTGCTCGCCCCGCCCCTCTCTACTCTCTGTGGAGTGACTTGCTGCTCTGAGAGATTGTTTACTTTAGCCACATTTAGCGCGTTTAGCCGCAAAACTTGCTAACTAGCATGTTATTAGGTAAGGTTTTTAAATGATTTTTAAATGATTTTTGAAGTTGAGGGAGAAAATATGATTGGAGTTTTTCGACATACCCTAACTGTCTTGAGCCAGAATCAGTTCATGGAGAGAAAGGCAAGATGAGTGTTTGAGATTAAAAAGTATTTAATTTGTGTTTTTTTAATGAAAATAACCGATCATTTCGCTAGATAAGACCCTTCTTCCTCAGCTGTGATTGTTTACAACCACATTTGGGATCGTTTGAAGCCGCATTTAAACTGCATTTGGAAGTTCAAAATCGGGGCACCACAGCAGTCCATTATATGGAGAAAAATGCAGAAATGTTTTCCTCAAAAAACATCATTTCTTTACGAATGAGGAAAGAAAGACATGAACATCTTGAATGACAAGGGGGAGAGTACATTATATGTGAATCTTTGTTTTAGAAAGTGGACTTCTCCTTTAAGACAGTCACTTCTTACAACCTACTGGCTAAACGATGTACTATAGGAGACACTAAAGAAAACGCATAAAACTATACAAACTGACAAGTCTGTCTTAAACTTGAAAAACAGTGAAAAGACCCAGCGCTGTTGGACTGTATGAACACTTCTGGAATGAGGCTTAGTCAAGGAGGAATCCGGAGGCGTGGGATCCATTTGCAACAACTTTATTTTAGAAACAAACGTAATCGGCAGGCTTAGGTCAACAACAGCGGACAGGTGTGGTGAAGGCAAAACAAACGGGGTAGTCAAAGTCCATGCAATAGGTCGGGGCTGGCGGCGTTCAAAAGGGATAGTCCAATGGAATAGCGAGGGTCGACAAAAGGCAGGCAGCAGAGTTTCACACACACGATAAACAGTCCGGTTGGCAACAGGTAAGCAGTCCGATAGAGAAACGCTCAGGATTGTTAGCATGACTAGCAAAACTTCGCGGGGAACCAGCCGGCGCAGCGCGCTGAAATGGCCGACAAACAGGAAGTGAACCGGAGGGACCCGGAACCGGAAGTGGAGCCCCAGGCACGGGATTATGGGGAATGTAGTGACTAGAACTCCGGTGACGGCTCCCGCTGGCTGGGAATGGAGGGGGCCACAGAGACCGTCCTTGTGACAGAGCCCCCCCCCTGCGAGTGCCTCCTGGCACGAGGAGGTAACCGGCGCCGGGGTCTGCCCCTTCCGCGGGGTGCTGGTCGATCTGGGTGCGATGCGTGGAAGTCGGTGGCGAGAGCAGGATCGAGGATGTCCTCGGCGGGCACCCATGACCTCTCCTCGGGGCCGTAGTCCTCCCAGTCGACCAAATATTGCAGACGACCCCTCCGGCGCCGGGAGTCCAGAATGGTACTGACTCGATAGACCTCCTCGCCGTCGATGATCAGGGGGGCAGGTCTCTGCGGGGCGGTCCCCTCTAGGTTCTCCCCCTCCTCCCGGACGACCAGCGGGCTTTAACAAAGACATATGAAAAGTGGGTGAGATACGGTATTCAGGTGGGAGTTCTAGTCTAAATGATACTGGAGTTATTTGACGGAGGATTCTGAAAGGACCCACGTACCTGGGGCTGAGTTTCTTGCAGGGTAGACGAAGGCGCAAGTCCCGGGTGGAGAGCCACACCCACTGTCCTGGCTCGTAGGTGGGACCGACTCGGCGTCTACGATCAGCCTGGGTCTGCGTTCGTCGAACGGCCCGTTGCAGGTGGACATGGGCCCGGTTCCAGGTCTCCTCGCTCCGCTGAAACCAGGAGTTGACGGCAGGTAGGTCTGAAGGTTCCCCGGACCAAGGAAACAAAGGAGGCTGGAATCCAAGAGTGCACTGAAAGGGTGTGAGGTTGGTGGATGGTTTGCGTATGGAATTCTGGGCATACTCGGCCCATAGGAGGAAGCGACACCAGTCCTCCTGGTGGTCCTGACAGTAAGAGCGTAGGAACCTGGTCAATTCCTGATTTAACCTTTCGACCTGTCCATTGGCCTGGGGATGGTAACCTGACGTCAGGCTCACATTAACCCCCAGCAGGCGGAAAAAACTGGTCCATAGTCGAGAGGTGAACTGGGGCCCTCGGTCTGATACAATGTCCTCCGGTAGTCCGTAGAAGCGGAAGACGGAGTTGCAGAGAGCTTCAGCGGTCTCCATGGCGGAGGGCAGTTTGGGAAATGGGATAAATCGACAACCCTTGGAGAATCTATCAACAACCGAGAGGATGGTAGTCTGACCGTTGGAGGCGGGGAGATCGGTGATGAAATCTACCGCTATATGTGACCACGGACGGTTTGGTACCGGGAGAGGTTGTAGAAAGACCAGCAGGTAATTGACGGGGGACCTTGGAGGTATTACATACTGAACAATTCTTAATGAACGTGATAGTGTCAGGGCGTAAGGTTTGCCACCAGAATCGGTTGCGGAGCAGGTCGATGGTGGCCTCGATCCCAGGGTGGCCGGAACTGGGGTTGGAGTGGACCTCTGATAGGACTCGGGAGCGTAGAGGGACCGGTACATAGGTTAGGTTAGCTGGGCAGTCATCTGGAGGAGGGTCCTGGGTATGACTTTCGGTGATCTCGGTCATGATGTCCCAAGCGACAGGAGCCAGGATGACGGAAGTGGGGATAATGGTTTCTGGTGTGGCAGGAGAGTGATCGGGTTCATGAATGCGTGACAGGCGTCTGCTTTCGTGTTCTGTGAGCCGGGTCGATACGTTATGTCGAAGTGAAACCTGGTAAAGAACAGAGCCCATCTGGCTTGACGGTGGTTCAGAACCTTGGCAGTACGGATATATTCCAGGTTCCTGTGATCGGTCAGTCAGAATTGTGAAGGGATGTCGTGCGCCCTCTAGCCAGTGCCGCCATTCCTCGAGAGCGAGCTTAATGGCCAATAGCTCTCTGTTGCCTACATCGTAGTTGCGTTCGGCTGGACTGAGCTTATGGGAGAAAAAGGCACAAGGGTAGGTCTTGAGTGGTTGACCTTGGCGTTGAGAGAGTACTGCCCCCACACCGGTATTGGATGCATCCACCTCCACGAGGAAGGGAAGGTTGGGGTCTGGGTGGTGCAGGATGGGTGCGGTAGTGAATCTCTGTCGGAGTTCGTCATAGGCCTGAGCGGCGGCAGGCGTCCAGGTTAAGCGAGTGCTGCCTTGTTTTATCATAGATGAGAGTGGAGCTGCCACGGTGCTGAAGTTACGGATAAACCGGCGATAAAAGTTAGAAAAGCCCAGAAAACGCTGAAGTTCTTTAAGGGTTTTCGGGCGTGGCCAGTTGCGAACCGCATTAACCTTTGACTCATCCATGGCGACCCCCTCCGGGCTGATCACATAGCCGAGGAAGGTGATTCGTTCTTGGTGGAACTCACATTTTTCCTCCTTGGCGTACAGCTCATGCTTAACTAGGCGTTGAAGGACAGCCCGGACGTGCTGAACATGTTCTGAGTACGAGTTTGAGTAAATCAATATGTCGTCGATGTAGATAATAACCCAACGGTTCAACATGTCCCTGAAAACGTCATTGACGAAGGCCTGAAAGTAGGAAGGACTATTGGCCAGACCGAAGGGCATCACCCGGTACTCGTAGTGCCCGGTCGTAGTGGAAAAGGCCGTCTTCCACTCATCCCCCGCCCGGATTCTGATAAGGTTGTATGCAGATCGTAAATCGAGTTTGGTGTAAATCTTGGCGGCACGAAGCTGTTCTAGGGCTGGAGGGACTAATGGTAAGGGATAACGGTATTTGACAGTAATGTCGTTGAGGGCACGATAGTCAATACATGGGCGCAGGCCTCCATCTTTCTTTTTAACGAAGAAGAATCCCGCCGAGGCAGGAGAGGTTGATGGTCGAATGAAGCCCTTTGTAAGTTCCTCCTTGATGTATTGATTCATGGCCTCCGCTTCCGGCTGGGAGAGAGGGAAGATACGTCCTCTGGGAGGTATGGATCCAGGAAGAAGATCTATGGCGCAATCCCCTGGCCGGTGAGGTGGTAGCTGGGTGGCTTTAGTGGTACTGAAGGCCTCAAGGAGATCATGATATTCAGCAGGTATGGATTCCTGGAGTTTGGTTGATGCTGGTGTGGGGGCTGCGGGAGGGTCTGGCTGAGGATGATGTTGCGTGCAATGAGATGACCACTGAGTGATGGTACCTGAAGACCAGGAGATTACGGGTTCGTGTTGGTTGAGCCATGGGTATCCAAGGATGAGTGGTGTGCGAGGAGAGGAGATTATGAAGAAACGGATGGTTTCTTGATGCTGAGGTTCGAGACAGAGAGTGAGGTCGTCGGTGGTGTGCTCGACCCTTCCTGTTCCTAATGGTCTCCCGTCGAGGGCGGCCACTGCCACGGGCGAGGTACAAGAGAGAACAGGGAGGCAATTAGTTGCAACAAAGTCTCTATCAATGAAGTTTCCTGCGGCGCCTGAGTCAATTAACGCGGTAGTACGAATGGAAATGTCCTTAGTTTTAAGAATCGCAGGGACTACACAATGATTGAGAAGGACAGGGTCAGAACTCACCGAGGTGGGTGGACGAGGTGGTCGAGTGGGACAGGTGGCTCGGAGATGACCGGGTTGTCCGCAGTATAAGCAGAGGTGGTTCTTGATGCGACGCTCTCTCTCCTCCACTGTTAGCTTGGTTGCTCCCAACTGCATGGGTTCAGGGGCGGTCATGGTGGACGGTTGAGATGGGAGTAAGGGAGTGAAGGTACGAACAGGCTTACGGGCACGCATCACGTTATCAATACGGATTGAGAGGTCGATGTACTGATTGAGTGAAAGGCCCTCATCACGGCACGCTAGCTCTACCTGGAGGTCTGGATTGAGTCCCTTCCGATAATGCAGTTTCAGGGGTCCATCATTCCAACCGCTCTGAGCCGCCAGTGTGCGGAAATCCAGTGCATAATCAGCAGCAGTGCGTCGGCCCTGTTTTAATGCCATAATCTGTTCTCCTGCCTCGCTGCTCTCTGGGTTGGGTTGAAATACCGCCTTGAAACTCTGGAGGAATGTGGCAAACGAGGGAAAAGCTGGTCGCCCCAAATCCCAAACTGCGGTGGCCCACTCTAAAGCCCTCCCGGTCAGAAGAGAACAAATAAAGGCGATCTTACTTTCATCCGTCGAGTACAGATTGGGTTGCTGATTGACGTGTGAGCATAGATGCTTGAGCGGATACCTCTGACGCGATCTGGCTCGTTGTCGCTGGATCCGTTGGCGGCGAAGTTTTCTGTGACGCAGTCAAGGAGGAATCCGGAGGCGTGGGATCCATTTGCAACAACTTTATTTTAGAAACAAACGTAATCGGCAGGCTTAGGTCAACAACAGCGGACAGGTGTGGTGAAGGCAAAACAAACGGGGTAGTCAAAGTCCATGCAATAGGTCGGGGCTGGCGGCGTTCAAAAGGGATAGTCCAATGGAATAGCGAGGGTCGACAAAAGGCAGGCAGCAGAGTTTCACACACACGATAAACAGTCCGGTTGGCAACAGGTAAGCAGTCCGATAGAGAAACGCTCAGGATTGTTAGCATGACTAGCAAAACTTCGCGGGGAACCAGCCGGCGCAGCGCGCTGAAATGGCCGACAAACAGGAAGTGAACCGGAGGGACCCGGAACCGGAAGTGGAGCCCCAGGCACGGGATTATGGGGAATGTAGTGACTAGAACTCCGGTGACGGCTCCCGCTGGCTGGGAATGGAGGGGGCCACAGAGACCGTCCTTGTGACATTATGTATGCCCCCATACATTTGTCCCCATTCACTTTTATCACAAAGGAACAACTTTTGACATTATGCTAAATATCACACTTTATGTTCCACAAAAGAAAAATCATACAGGTTTGGAAGTTCCATGACTGTGTAAATGATGACAGAATTTTCATTTTTGTGCCATTATAGGTTCCGATTTTTCCACAGAATGAGGAATATGACACTTTATAGGCTAAACAACGATTTCCACTTAATACAGGAAACACTTTTGAAATAAGTTTCTCTTCCAGTGAATTTTAAAAAAGATAAATAGTTTGAGATAAATGTATTATACTTACGGCTGCTCTGCACATAGATGTTGTAGGATGTTTGGAGTTTGCTTATATTGTTTCTTACATTCAGGTCGAAGCAATAAGTTCCTACTGATCTAAAGGTGTAGTTCAGATTGAATGTGTTCCCGTAGAGCCTGACTAAATTGCAGGAAGTTGGACTGGGTGATTGGCACTCAGACAAAACTCTCCAGCACAGCCAAACCGGAGGACTGCACACATCACATACAATAAAAAAAATAACACATAGTCAAGCCTGTTGACTTTTCACAGGATGATGGAGAATAAATTATTATATGATAACAAATGATAGACCTCTCAAATAATATTTTACTTTCTTGCAATATGTTTACCTTCCTCCAACGTGAAAGGACAGACTGCTGCTCTGGTCCACGTTATAAATTGAAGGTCCTTGCAATTCAACGCTCTTTATGGCATCTATAAAACAAAAGATGACATCTTTGACATGTTAACACCACTGGTACTATATAAAGAGTCAGTTAAAAGAGATAATGATTCTGCACCCACCTAACACAGTCAAATCTACAGAGTACAGGCCAGTCATTCTGGAATGTTGGGGTGTATTGGTTTCAATGCTCAGTTGAAATGTGTAGTTCCCTGGAAAGGTGTAGTTACACTCCACAAAAGACTCTGGGCCTTTACGCACTTCCCTAAAAAACAATAATAACTGTGAAGGAAACCATTTCAAAGATAAACATTTAGCTTATTGAAATTAATTTATTTGTTCACATAACAATCACCCATTGCCTAAGTCCCATGTGTATATGAAAGGGACAGAGTGCAGGTTATGTCTTGGGTCAAAGAGCTCAAATGAAACCACGGTGGGTATGTAGGATGCCAGCTTCCCACTATCCCGGAAGTAAGTTGAATTTCCTTCCATTTGACGGAAAACGATCTTTCCTTTGACATTTCCTATGGTGAAATAGGCACAGTGCAATCACCAAGTAACCAACCAAGTCAAAAGACATAAGAGGACTAGTCAGCTTACCAGATAACTGATGGGATAACTTGTCAGGTATCTCAAAAGCAAGAGAGGCAATCACTAAGAGAAAAGTGTGAACCAGAACACTCCGGATCCTGATGGAATTCAGTTTGCAGCTTGAAATATAAACATTCAGCATGAATATAAAAACTGAAGAGTAAAGGATTAGTCATAATAGAAAAACATATGTTTATATCCATTACTCAGAACTATAAGCTATACATACCAATTCATGTGGACTCCTCAGCATGGATCTCTAAATGATTACAGAGGACAGCTTGTGACTTGTGAAAGTATGACTGAGTCAAGCTTTTAATGTCTTTCACGCTGTTTGGTAAAGGCTTGAAATCATATCCACGTGTTGAATCCTTATGCTCATCTGAATAATGATGTGTGTTGTGCTGTCATATAATTCATGCAGAAACATGACTAATTCACTAACCCGTTCCTCTACAGAGTTCAGGATAGATTTTAGCTTTAAAGCTTTTAAAATAAGACATAGACTGGTGCTAGTAGACACTCTGGACTCTGTAGTATAAAACAAACAGCCACAAAGTGGCGCTGTGAAAAGTGAAATGTTTTCTATCACATAGTTGAAGAATCTGATACCGCATGAATTTGATATCACATCACTCTCAGTATCCCTGCTGAAAAAAAAGATAAAACCAGCCTAAGATGGTTGGCTGGTCTTAGCTGGTTTAAGCTAGAAGTAGCTGGTTTTAGCTGGTCTCCCAGCCTGGCTAGGCTGGTCATGCTAGTTTTAGCTGGTTGTTCGAGGTGGTCTCCCAACCTGACCAAGGAAGTGACCAAAACCCTTCTAAAACCAGCCTGCTGACCAGCTATGACCAGTTAAGACTAGGCTGGATGACCAGCTAAAACCAGCCAACCAGTTTAAGCTGGCTTTAGCTGTTTTTCAGAAGGGTTATACTTGTTAGGGTACCTGTTTCAGGCTAAAAGTGCAGAAAATTATTTGTAATTACTCTGAGAGAATTTTAGAGTATTTTCAAGCCGAAAACAGTCAGGTTATAGGCATATAGGATACATTAAACAGGTTGTGGAGCTATTACAGTGTATAATCTAATAAAGGTATAAGGACCAAAGGTTGGCAAATATGAGATGGTCGATATTAGATGTCATCGATGTCATTGGTTATCACATGTGATGCATTATTGTGATTTGGAAACATATCAGAGTAGTACTGTAAGGCTTTTAAAATTTAATTTATTTAAAAAAGTTATTTTCTTTTCCTTTCTTTCTTTCTTTCTTTTTTTTTTTTGTTTGTTTGTTTTAATAAAAATAACATATATTTACAAAATACAGAGTTTAGTCCAAATATCTTTAACTAATATCTTAAAGTTTAATATAAAAATGGCCAAAACAATATACACACAGTAACAAACAACAACAGCGCAGGGGGAAATAATAAAAGAAGAAAAAGAAAAATGACTTTCATATTCTGTTTGGCCGTAGAAAGCTCTGACGTCACGGATCCCACCTTTCCACGTGTGGCATGAGGTCGCGCCGAAAGGTTTCATCCTCCTTCAGTACATCAGTGCGGTGTCGTGTTCTTCCTGAGAGCGCCCGAGCGCTCTGTTCTCTGCCGCTTCACACACGTTAACAGGTGGGACGAAAACACAGCTTTACGATTTGAACGGGGAAAGTTGAATCAAACACATTGTCACCGAGGACGTTCGGAGAATACCTGCAAAAATGTCTCGAACCACGGAGGACGTGAATAAACTCACCGAGAGCACATATAAGGTAACGTCAGTTTAAACTGCGTTTATCTTACTGTTAATTGATTAAGCCAACCTTGTTTATATATGTCTTGTTTTTATATATCTTTGATATTAAGCCCAGTACATGCAGCCTTGTGAAAGTTGTGTTGTTTTGTTAAATAATGAAGTGTTATTTTATGTTACTTTTATGTTTTGTCATTAAGATAAGCTAAGTTGTGCAATAGAGGCATGAGTGTATTTTAAAGTGATTCAGTTGGGTTTCTGGGTTGAGTTTAGAAACCAGTTTGTGCTGAACTGTTTCTGTTATTGCATACCTGACTGTTCATTGTTTTGCTAAGGGTGTGTTCTCGGGAATTAGCAGAGGAACTGCCCAGAATTACATTACAGAAGGGCATTTCAATAGAGACCCAGAGGGCCCATTACTTAAGCAGGACTTTGGTCTCATAGGCAATAAAATTAGAATTATATGTCAATAATTAAAGAAAGATATTTTTAACTACAGTAGAGGTATTTTTAGAAAGTGTGTTGTAACATAATTCTCTGTATTTTACTGCATGGACAATAAAATGTGATATTATCTACAGTGGGGAAAATTGTGCCCTTTTAAAATGTAGAAACGGGGACAGTTCATGCAAAAATTCAAATGATGTCATCATTTACTCACTATCATCTTTCCAAACCTGGAGGATATTTTGAAGAATGTTTAAAGTGTTGTCCATACAGTGAAATTCAGTGGGGTCCAAAACAACGTTGGGTACCATTGACTTGATTGTATTGACTGAAAAACTGAGGAATTTTACTAATCCTTAAAAATCTTGATCTGAGTCAGATTTGAAGTTTCTTCAGTTTCATTCCGCAGCAATAAGCTGCTTTCTCTTTAATTTTGAAATATGAGCTTCGTTTCCTGCTTTTCCAGAATGTGATGGAGCAGTTTAACCCAGGACTGAGGAATCTGGTTAACCTGGGGAAGAGCTATGAGAAAGCAGTGACGGGTAATGACATCAGTTCATTTACGGAAGAATAAATATATAGTCAAACCAAAATGTATTCAGACACCTTCAGCATTTCTCACATTACCAGAGTTTAGAAAATGGTAATAAAATATGACAAGAACTCAAGAGTTAAACTTTGTCAAATTCATCTTGATAATGTCAGATTACTTTGATAGAAAGGTATGTGACAAAACATGGTCAGGTCAAAGTGTCAAATCCAATTTTTGTCCCAGATTTTTTATCAATTTTACTGGTAGTCCAGTGTATAAAGAATTTCTAGGTATATATGTTACAGTTGACTTTATTTTGCTATCCTCACTTACATAAATAAACTAGTGTCCTGTACCCTAAAAATATTTCTTGGGTCTGAATGATTTTTGGTTTGACTTTATATAAATAATTATATCTAAAACTCAATGTTTCTCTCAAAACCGATGGAATACAGGCAGTCTTGCTTCCAGTTCCTGTTAATCAATATGACTTATTCACTCTCTTATAGCAATGACCTTTGCTGGAAAGACATATTTTGATGCGGTCTCAAAGATTGGGGAAAATGCTGCCGTATCGCCCGTTTCTAGGGAGCTGGGTGAGTATTACTGTCTAAATCATCACCCAGAGGTCCTAATCTGGCCTTTGCTAAATAGATGTGCTCTGTGCAGAGTGCGGCTTTACATTTTCTAGCAGATGATTCATTGCACTCAACATGTCTTGGAATATGCTGTGCCAGTTATTTCCTCATTTTCTCAAATAGTGTTCCACATTTGCGTTTGCTTTAAGTCCCAGACAGGTTTGGTTCTTGTTGACTTTTTTGTGACTCAGCATCAGTTTGATTCATATCGTCTGGAAATAATGACAGAGCTTTTCTGTGATTTATAAACTGCCATCTGTTTCCTGGCAACTTTTCATACTCGCTGCTGCAAATTATACCTTTTTGTGCAAATTACAAAGAATAATGGCTTTGTCTTCACATTAATCTGTTAATTTACCTAATGGTACCAAATGGTACACACTGTTTTTAGTATACAAATGTTTTTTACTTACTGTGAGCTTTTGCTTTCCAGTAAAGTGTCCTTTTATGATTTACTGAGCTTCACTGGCTTTATCGTTCTTGGTTCTTCCTGGAATCCCTTTCAGACAGCTCAAATGACCACCAGACAGTGTGGATTCTCTCACATGTTTTGCACAGACCGCCAGCAAACACACAAAGTAAACAGTAACTCTGTGAGACTTCGTCTACAAACGTTTCCACCTCTGATCCACTTGAGAAAAGCATCATAGCTCAAACGTTCTAATGGAGCATGCGCATTCAAATGCTTGCTATCGATACTCGCATTTAGTTCGGTCATAAGACCATGCATCATTTCACTATCTTATGCTGTACCTTTCTAATGTTGTGGTGCAACCTTATAAGCAAATTTTCCGCATATAAGAAATGCATTGCTTGTGACATTTGATGGACACAAGGACTTGATTAAGTGAGCATTGTCAGCATCAACACGCTTGCACGAAAGTTCACAAATACAAATAACAAGTTACAAATAAATAACTTTAACACAATTAATATGAAATGCAGAATGCATGTTTGGGCCATATGATATCAAACTACCGTTGTAACTCTCCGTTTAGTTCTTAAAGTAATTTCTGTAAGGAATTTAAACATTCAGTCAGAGCTGTATGACTGGAATGTAAGAAGTGCTCAGTTTAGTCACCACCCTTTTTCCTTTGCTGACACGCTTTTATAAAATTAAGACCATGAACATTCAAAAGTAGGTGTACTTTTGTTATTTTAACAAAACAAGTTCCTTAACGTCAAAGTGTTTGACATCTTATGGTGGATTTGCTTGTGACAGACATCTCACTGCACAAACAGCAACTAGAATGTGGTTTATAGGAACGTGGCAAATTTCTCAGACTGTTTGGTTTAAGTGCTTGATGATGTGAAGTGGAAAATGTCTTTTTGTTGTATTTGGTGGGAATAGGCTATTTATCAATGTCTTAGAGCATTTAAAATGTTATTTCTGAGATATTTACCACACTTACCAGTAGAAACTGCTGTCACACATTAATACTTTTAAACTCTTTCAGCCTTCTCAACACGAATTAAGGCTTTAAATCAATGTCTAGATTTTTTTTTCTCAAAGAATTTGCTTAGTCTCCTTTAGGGTTGCAAAGGGGCGGAAAATTTCCGGTAAATTTCCGGAAACTTTCCATGGAAACTTTGTCCGGGGAATTTTGGAAATATTCCAATTTAGAAATTTAACAGAAATTTATGGGAATTTATGGGAATTTATGGGAATTAATGGGAATTAATGGGAAATTTGGGGAAATTTAGAGAAGCTGTATCATAAACAAATATAAATTTCAACATTTTGTTTGATTATAAGCTGACATGCATGCAAACTAATACAAATTTTAAAAATGACATTTTTTGATTTTTTTGGAATCTGTGATGCTTTTTTCCTGGATTTAACTTAAAAAGAACATAATTTATTCAAAACTGAAATCTTTTCTAACAATATAAGTCTTTACTATTACTTTTTATTAACTGAACACATCCTTGTTTAATAAAAGTATTGAACAAAAAAAAAACATACTGACCCCAAACTTTTGAACAGTACTGTACTGTTAAAAAAGGATTTATATTTTAAATAAATGCTGTTCTTTTTCATTAAAGAATCCTGTAAGAAAAGGGAATTTAAAAAAGTCGTTTTTAGACTGTTTTTTAAATTATTATTATCTCACCTAAATGTTTGCTCAGCCAGTGTATTTGTTTTAACAATGGCATAATTTAGTTGCACAGTAGCTTACACACAGCACAAGGAAGTTTTAAACATATATATATTTTTGTAATATTTATGTAATTTACATGAACACTAACCATAATATATTTTGATAGTTTGATCTGTGCATGTTATAGAGGAATGTACAGTGGATGTAGGGTGTGTGGCCTTAACAGCCCTGCAGTAAGTAGTGTGCATGTGACTGAGCAGTGTGTAGGTCAGAAATTAAACTAAAATTGCATTAAACCTGGTTGTTTTATCCAAGATTATGCTGCAAGTTTTTCTTCTCATCTACATTTACATTCCCAGTTCCTGCAATTTTGCAAATTTCCAGTTTATTCCCATTAATTCCCATTAATTCCCATATATTCCCATTAATTCCCGTTAATTCCCATATATTCCCGTTAATTCCCATGGAAAGTTTCCAGTCTTGAAAATTCCCGGAATTTTGCAACCCTAGTCTCCTTGTTATTTATAGTTTTAAATCAACTTTTATTTTTCACTGAATGACTCTCAGTAGTTTTCATTTGAACCTTAGGAAGCACATTAGAGAACAACAAATACAACCAGTTGCCCATAAAGTAGATGTTAATTAAAACTGCAATGTAACAAGAATTTCAAGAGAATTTCTATTTAGAAAATATGCATTGATGAATCATCTGGAATAAGGTCTAAAGTTGAGGTCAGAAGTTTACACCCCCCCCTTGCAGAATCTGCAAATTGTTAGTTATTTTACCAAAATAAGAGGGATCATACAAATGCATGTTATTGTGTGTTTAGTGCTGACCTGAATAAGAAATTTTGCATAAAAGATGTTTACATATAGTCTACAAGAGAAAAAAACTGAGGGACTTATATGCAACTATTCTAAACTATATCTAAAAATTTTAGAATTTGAAGATCAAGGTAAATTCAGCTTATTTTGGCTTCTGGGAAACATGTAGCTGTCTTCTGTAGTTTCTGAAGGGTAGTACTAAATGAAAAAATTTTGATATTTAGGCAAAATAAGAAAAATGTGCACATCTCCATTCTGTTTAAAAGTTTTCGCCCACCCCGGCTCTTAATGCATCGTTTTTCCTTCTGGAGCATCTGTGAGCATTTGCACCTTCTGTAGTAGTTACATATGAGTCCTTCAGTTGCCCTCAGTGTGAAAAGATGGATCTTAAAATCATAGTCATTGTTGGGGGTTCAAATACACAAAAATGCAAGAAAATGCGGATTTTTCTGAAGAACAGCAGGCAGTTTAACTGTTCAGGACAAACAAGGGACTCATGAACAACTATCAATGAAAAAAAAAAAAAAACATAGCTGTGGATCATTCAGGTAACAGCACAGTATTAAGAATCAAGGGGATGTAAACTTTTGAACGGGGTCATTTTTATACATTTTTACAAACTATTATTTTCTCTCGTGGACTATATGTAAATGTCTTTTATGCAAAATATCTTATTCAAGTCAGTACTAAATAAACAATAACATGCATTTTGTATGATCCCTCTTGTTTTGTTAAAATGATTAACATTTTGCAGATTCTGAAAGGGGGATGTAAACTTTTGACCTCAACCACATAACACACATTTAGAAAATAGGGTGCGTTTCTATATCATTTTGACTTTAAAGCAAATGTTACGTGGATTGCGTGGAAATATTTGTTAACCTTTGTAGAAAATGTGAAAGTCATAGAAATCAAAATTGATTTTTAATTTATTAATGCATGTTCCTGCTCTTATTGTGGACGAATCATCAGTGCACATTGTGCCATAGGGGAAAAAATCCTTGTCCTTGTAGTCTCAAAGTAAAAAGTTGGTATTTGCTTTTCCAGTCTGAAGCAACTTTTCTTTTCTGCTGATGTCACTCAGGTTGTGCAGGCTATTTGGTAATGTTAACTAATTACCAATTAGCCGTTTGGACATCTTTTAGCAAATTTACTTTCTGTCCATTCTTAAATGTTTTTTAATCGTTGAATATCTGTTTTACTTATAGAGGTCTCACATTATGAAAGTAAAATGGATTGCAAACAGCAATTTATTTAGCCATTAACACTAGCTAGCATTTCCTGGATTTGAGGTTGCACATATTTCTCATCTAAATGTTTTTCATCTGCGAATGTTTTCTTCAAATTGTTTTTCTTTTTGGAGGTGTCTGTTTAGGACAGGAGATTTCTCATGCATTAATGTGTTGTTCACAGATCACAGTGACATGCAAATCCCCAAGCCTGTTCATTTATACCCGAGGCATTCTAATTTTACTTTAAAAAAAAAAAAAACACAGTTCTTTGACAGTGCTGTGTACTTTTATATTATCTAATAAATGCAGGTGTACTTGAATGACACATCATGGGAATAGTTTGATTCACACAGTCATTTGAGTTATTGTAGTTGGATTTTTTTTGTCAGAAACCAGGTCTCAGGCGCTCTTGTGTAATATCGACTTGCCGTTGAAAGCACTGCCTGTCATGTCCAGGAAACCGTCTTCCTCGTCATAGGAATTCATGGTGTCAAACTGCTTTAGTGTGTTGTTTACACAAAAAGGGGTTGCTTAAGAACACCTGGTGTTTTTAATAAATCAGTTCTTAAGCCTGATTACTATTCTGACAGTATAATGTGTCAGTGGTGAAGAAGAGCAAACAGCAGTCATGTCTGTAATTATTTTAGAGCACTATTTCAGTTTGCAGCTGTTGATGGTTTTAACGAATTAAGGAGTTTTTCTGATGTCATAATGTGACACAAACACATAACTATTATATATAATTATGTTTCTGGCAGGCTGCAGCATGGCAGGCATATTCGCAAATTGATGTTTCCTTCATTAAATGGTGCGTTTAAACAATAAATGCATTCCAAACTGGCCTAAATGCATAATCAAAGAAAAGAACACATGCAGCTAAGCTGTGACTTTTCAGGAGGCTACTCTTTGATTTTTAATTATCTATTGTAACCGATTGATTATTGTAAATCATCTAAAAATCAGCATCAAGCATGATTTGCATCCCATTTGATTGGTAATCTGACTTATTTTTGAAATTTGATTTTCATGGTGGAAAATTGTAGGATATGAACTGATTGGATCAGGAAAAAATTGTGGCAAAGAGATTCATGAGACAGAGTACAAAGGAATAATGTGCATTGATGAATAATGTTCATGTTTGAACATGAAAGTGTGTTAAGTAAAATTTCATTTGCATTAGAATTTTTCATTTGGCTTGATTACTGATTCTTCTGCATTTGTAGGCATTACTGAAAATCCATCTAGGTTTTCCATAATTCATTGGCAGGGATGCACTATAACCTTTGTAAGGTTGTGCACTTTTATGCAACATGTCTGGCGTTGTAAACACAGACAGAGCAGGTGCTGATACTCTCAGTACAAAGATGACCTTGCCATGCTAATGATGCTGTTACAACTGCTAGATGTGTGATAATGCTACAGCTCACCTCTGCTTGTTTGCTGTAAAGTTTGCATTTATGAGCAGAACTAATGGAGCCCCAGCCAGATGAAATGACACTGATCATACAGTAGGAGCAGAGTAGGAGAAATTTATAGTCATAGAGGAACAAACATGTACAGAGAAGTTCAAGTCCAAAGTACAATTTGATACATCTCTGAAGGCAACTTTGAACTGTTTGTCTAGTCGAGATGGAAACAAAACAAAAACCCTATGAATATCAGTTATGTAACAATAATGTTTCATTTTTCTTCTCAGGAGTGGTGTTAATGGAGATTTCAGAAGTGCATAAGAAGGTCCAACTGGAGCTGGAGGAGACGGTAAGTGCAATATGGTTTAAGATATTGATGCATCATTTATTTTTTCTTGTATTCTTCTCCAACTCCAGAAGAAGCTCTAGATAATATGTATTCAATATGTTCCTGGGCAGTTTTGTGTAGTTTTAATACCCTTGGTTCTTCATATATAAGAAGACTTTTTTTTTTTTTCTTTATGGGGATAAATTTCCTTATAAGGATAAATGCCTTATGGAGTATATAAACTATTTCAAAAGTTTGGGGTCAGTAAGATTAAAAAAATAGAAAAGAAATTATTACTCCAAATAAATTTCAACATTAGTTGTTGTAATTTAGAAAAAAATAATAATTTCCCTGATTTTATCCCTCTTATTTAAAGCCCCATTTAAAGGGTCATGTCTCCTTGAATAATTAATGCAAACGCACAATGCTATATATATATATATATATATATATATATATATATATATATATATATATATATATATATATATATATATAAAGACTTCAGATGCAAAACCAGCTAAATCCATCTGACGTCTTTCTTTAAAAAATGCATTTTTATCAGGCTCAGATGTATAGGTTTCTATGTAAGTACCGGTACTTCTGATTGGGCTGAGGCTGGTATATTTGGAGTTTGAAGAAAAAGTATTTGATGGACGTATAATATGTGTCAGGAGCATTCACTCAGTATCATTATCTCATTTTTGGCCGAGATGGCTTTTAGCTGGTTTTGCATCTGAACTCTTCATATATATAAATATAAATATAAAAAAAAATATATATATATATATATGTATGTATATATATATATATATATATATATATATATATATATATATAAGCAATAATTTCACATTTAATCTTCAAATTAATGTAGAAACAAGATAAAGACAGTATATTTTTGATATTTGTTTAATGGCATCTTTTTTTTGTAACTGAAAGTGATTATCACTGATACCATTTCTACTGATATTTCTAGGAAATTGCTTTTTTCCCCCTAATATTTAACCATTGACTATAGCCATACAGCATTATAGTGTAATTATCAATTTAAACATTTTTAGACTTTAAAATAACAACTTCTAATTTCAGTGGTCTTAACCCTTGTGCATCAATAAAAAACAGTTACACATAGGTCCATAGTGGACAAAAATGTCCATGTAAAAAAAAAAAACTGTCATAAAAATTTGAAGGTTGAGAGCAAGGACTTAAATTTGGTTTAATTTTAAAGAAGACCCATGGCAGATTACTTTACATAAAGCATATTTTATATTTTATTTAAAATATATATTTTATGAAACATGTTGAACTCTAAACCTGTTAGAAAATCAAAGGCATAAATCTAAACAAGCTGTGTTCCAAATTTGAGGTTGATATCTGAATAAATGAGCTTTCCGTAAGATTTTGTTTGGGCGCAGTGTCATGCACAGGCACAGACACATTTTTGTTTTGTTTTTTTTAAATGACACACATACAAATCACACTCTGACATCCAAACCAACACACCCACACAATTATAGCTGCATTATTTATCCAATTGCCTCTATAATATGCAGAAGGAAAAAACAGGAATAAAGCGAGTTGCTTTATAGGCCAAACCTGAAAAAATCTGGTACAAAATGGTAAAATAATTAATAGTAAATAGTAAAATTCCAATAAAAATACACACCTGCACCAAACTGTACGCAGCTGGCAATAACACGGGCGAAATGATCATGAAAAACAAGATTGAAAAGGACAAAAATGTCCAAAAGGTTGCACAAGGGTTAAGACAATCTTCACAAAAACCTATCATAATAAATGTCATATTTACCTGTGGTTTTTTGGCTTTTAGTATGAATATGTTAGCCTTAAGGTTATCTGTAAGCTAGTGTGCTCCAAAACAATGACAAAATTTGCATTTAGAAGATAAGCATTCAAAACATACAGTCTCTAACATCCACCAATGTGGATCATCGATTTTGATGACATCACCCTGCACTTCAGCTTCTCATCACCTTTCTGTCCAATCAGATGCTCTCTAGAAACCAAAGTGTCCCGCCCCCTACACTATAAAATGACGCTGAAGCTGTGGTTGAAATCGGTCACTTAGTATTAGAGTCAGTATTTTCTGTACAGTGAATGGTACATAGTGCACTATATAGGGGATAGGGAACAAATCAGACAGTGTAAATATGCATTTCATTGGGGTGAAAGAAGTCTGGTTTCACGTTGTCATACAAACTGCCACAGTGCAATTATAGCCTGCTGCTCCGGTCCAGAGACACAATAATGTATCGGACACATTTGAATTCTACACATAATGCTATTTTGTACATAGATAATGTGATATAGATGAGATTGTGGCTGTCGTATGATGTCATATGCAGCTTTACCCAGCTCGACGGCTCTGGCCTAAGCTGTGGTATAAACTAAATGCTATTGGCTATTTAAAGAAGAAGGTGCTGTATATATCCCATCCTGTTTTCCTGTTTCATTTGAAATTTGCATGTTGTGCACTTGCATGTTGTGACACTACTGTTGGGTCCATATTGGGTCTTTTTGCAAAGCCTGTGCCAAATTGCGACTGATTTCCCAAAAAAACGAACAAAAATGTATCGAACAAAGCTCCCTTGAGGCATTCACATATGTGGAAATAAATAGCCTCTTTCCTAGCATTATGATCCTTTGGAATGTAATGTTATTTTTAGTCCAGTGATCCTGTAGCTCTGTTATCTACTTCTCATCTCACTGTCAGTGGGTGGGGCCAAAGATGCGATGATGTCGAAGTAGACATTGATCTAATTCTGCATCAGTAAACTTACAGGATGTTTTTAATAGTACACTGACCACTTACATGTCAAAGGATCAGGGAAAATTTGATTTCTTAAAGGAGAACTCCACTTCCAGAACAACAATTTACAAATAATTTACTTGCCCCCTTGTCATCCAAGATGTTCATGTGATTTTTGAGGAAAGCATTTCAGGATTTCTCTCCATATAATAGACTACAATTGTGCCCCCGATTTTGAACTTCCAAAATGTAGTTTAAATGCAGCTTCAAAGGGCTCTAAACAATCCCAGTCGAGGAAGAAGGGTCTTATCTAGTGAAACGATCTGTCATTTTTTTCAAAAAATACAAATTTGTATACTTTTTAAGCACAAAAGCTCATGTAGCACTAGCTCTGGGATGCGCGTCCACGACACTACATACTAGAGAATCACATCGAAAGATCATGCAGAACGTAGGTGGAACAACAGACCCAGTGTTTACAAAGCGAACGTGCAAAGACTAAGGAAGTGCAAGTAAGTCAAACACTGTTTACAAACAAAAAGGTACAAAGATAATGAAAAGAGAAAATGAGATGGAGTTCTTCGCCATATCCTACCTTTTTGAGCCGGAGTACACTGACGATGAACTTAGACGTGATTCCATAATATGTTGCGTCGTGGACGCACATTCCTAGCTTTTGTGCTTAACAAGTATACAAATTTTTAATTTTCGAAAAACTTCAAACATTTTTGTAGTCACTTTATTTTAAAGTTACAACTTAACAGCTGACATTATAAATCATACAATAATATTTTGCCTTCGGGACAGTGTGTGTGCTGAACTTATCTAAGGTATGTGACTGTATTGAGGGCTGACCCTTTGCTGTCTTGCCTTTTAGAGCATTTCTTCCTCCCAAACCATTTTTATCAGATGATCTTAGGTATTTAAACTCAGTGTTATGAATATTTAACCACCTAGGCTGATAAGATAACCCATTTTGTTGGTATTCTTTGCATAACGTTATCATTGCTCTGGAATTAGTGACTTCGTGCAATTTCACTGTTATTGATTTTTATCGTTCTGTGCTGATTTATCTTCATTAACCTTGTTCCTGCAGTTCAAGAAGTTCCACAGAGAGCTCATCACTGAATTGGAAAAAAAAACTGATATGGATATCAAGTACATGAATGTAAGTATTGCATGTTTTTTCTCTTCGTCAGTTAAGCAACACTTCCCATTTCTTCACCTGTGCAAGCAAGGGGATCTCATGGACGCTGTGATATTACAATCCCCCTCTAGGCCACTTTCAAAAGATACCAGTCAGAACACAAATTTAAGCAAGACTTCTTGGACAAATCACAAGCTGACCTGAAGAAACTGCGCAGAAAAAGTCAAGGGAAGCATTCGTCCAAGTATGAGGTCAAAGAAAATGAGGTGAGGGTTTCTTGTGCTTTTGTGAAATCCGTTTGTTTGCATTTTTGAGTCATTGTTTCCCTCTGTAATTTTCTTTCAGGTTTTTAGATTAATATTACTTGAACTGACATACACATTTTCTCAACGTAAATTACAGAGTCATACCTCAGTCATGAATTTTAAAGGTGCTGTGTGCACTAAGTTGCTAACAAGTTGCTTAAAGTCGTAATGAAAGTAGTGACAGGTCTTTCCTGTCATAAGTGTTATGTATATTTGAGTGTAATGGATTATCGAAAAAGAAAAAATAAGGACTTAAATGGGCAGGGACTTGGTTCTGTGCATATTATATTGGATTAGAAGATGTGGGTGTTGCACTCAAAACTGAAGGTAGATGAATCACCAGAGTAAAGTCTGTTGTGAAAGATCTTTCAATGAAATGACCTAAACCATGACATTTATTCATGAGATATCATTAAAAACGTTTAATGCAAACTACAACTATCACAAGGATGTGTTTACTGTACATGATTGATGAGTCAACCATTATAGCCCTTGTATAGCAGCATATCAAAAAAACAAAACAAAAAAACTGTGACTTCAAAATTCAGGTTTGAGGTTTGGCAGTCTGTAATTTATGTTGTAGGCCATAAGATGGAAATTTTGTCAAGTAATATTCATGGCAGACATTATATTACTTCCATTAAATCCAAACGTGCTTTTCTAAAAGCGAATAGAAAGTTCTCAAGGAAAACTGTCACGAAGGGTTGGCTCTACATGATAAATGTAAACAGCTCTATTCAATTTAGTTTCTGGCTCAATATCAGCAACACGATTTGACACTTGCAATGAATCTATTGCAGTAGATTTTAATAGTCAGTTTTAATAGCACAACAGTCACCATTGTGTTCCTCCTTTCAAAGGCACATTATTTCTTTGAATAGTTAGCAATGGAAACCTTTTTATGTTATGTGTTTGCTTCAGAGTTTATTTCAGTCTTGTTTTGAGACAGATGTCTGAAAGAAAATTGAACTGAGCCACTGCTGAGTTTAACAAAGCATCACTCACAATCATGCAAATTGTTTTCACTGAACCAAACATTCACAAAAAAATGCTTTGCAGTCATTGTGCGATTTGTGTTTGCTTTGCTAATCGCAATGAGCCTGAAATTAACTTAAAATTGCAATGTAAGCACAGTATCAGATATAAAATAATCATTCTGGATTCAAGCCAGTGCTCTGACATATGGTGAGGTTGCTCTATTGGTCAACCCAAGTTTTAGTCCTAGCTTGTCCCTTTAGTCATCTTCCATGATTTCCTGTCTGAAATCTAAGAATTCTAAAAAATTAAGGCAAAAAAGCCCAAAAACATTTTGGGTGGGGTTAAACGAAGTACATGTATAAAAACTTGTTTCCCATCATGTGAACATCTGTATTTTGAATTGATGAGTTTTCCTTCATCTTAGCAGGGACTGAAATCTCGTCCAAAAGCATGTCAGGTCATATCTCTGACAAAATCCACCAAATAATTTCATGTAGTCATGAAGTCATATCATTCATATTCGTAACGCACTGCTGAGAGACAATACTTGTGTAGGACTTTCTTGTCCAGACGTGATCTGCGCATAAAAAAAAAAAGAGATTCTGAAAACAACTCCAAGGAAACAAGCAACGTTCACGGTCACTATGACAACTTGCACAGAACTATAATAGCGAGGGGAATCCTGGGAAGAAGAACAGAGCTCTGTTTCTGGTGTCATTTTCACAGGTCTGCTAGGTAACAGCTCTGTTCTTTAAAAGCAATGAATCCTCAGTCTGGAAAAAGAGTTGCTCACGAGAAAATTACTGCATTAGCATGTGTTGACTGTGTGGGCTTCTTAATCTTGATATGTTGATAAGATGTTTTGTTTGTGTTTCTCAATGCAGTCTGTCCCAAAAAAGTCAAGAAATCAAGAATATACACTCCGCTCCAAAAGTATTGAAACAGTGAGGCCAATTCCTTTATTTTTTGCTGTAGACTGAAAACATTTCAGTTTGACATCAAAAGATGAATATGAAACAAGAGATAAACATTTTAGCTGTTATTTCCATGCATCTATTCATATTGCATCTGGATCTGATACACAACTTATCAGCTAGCACCTTTTGTTTGAACTCACCCATTGCTCATGTGACCAAAAGTATTGGAACACTTTGACTTAAACTAGATTAAAGTGAATAAGACTTAATATTTAGTTGCAAATCCACTGCTTGCAGTAACTGCATCAAGCTTGTGACCCATTGACATCACCAAACTTTTGCATTTTCTTTCGTGATGCTTTTCCAGGCTTTCACCGCAGCCCCTTTTAGTTGTTGTTTGTTTTGGGGGGGTTACTCCCTTTAGTCTTGTGCTGGGTATTTTTCTTTAACTAAGCTGTTGGGTCAGTTTTAATGGGTTATTAAATATTGGGTTATTTTGCTACCCAACTGCTGGGTTGAGCCTGTCTCAGATGAAACAACCCAGCTGCTAGTCAGAGCTCAGACTTTTTGTGTCCTCTACAGAAGAGAGTGGTTCTCATATTCAATGTATTCAGTGAAATAAATGTTTGTATACATTTTATTTCATTAATAAAGTCTTTACTGTGCTGTGAATTATATTATTTTACGCAATATACAAGGACGAGATGTCAGTCATCCGTCCAGCATGACCAGTACCAGCATGATGAAAACGCCTTTTGCGTTGCATAACATAAATGGATTTTATTTGTTACAATACTGAATTTAATTTGATGTTAAAATATGCTGTCTAATCTCAGTACTGTTTGTTTATGGGCAGGTTATGGAGTTAGTCACAGCATCTTTCATGTAAGAGTGAAACGCCACGGCGGTCTGAGGTTCATTTCTCCAGGAAATAAAATGCATCCCTATTGGGTTTAAGTCTAGACGTTGACTTGGCCAGTTTAAAACCTTTTACTTCTTGCCTCTGATGAACTACTTTGTTGTTTTGGCACGATGTTTTGGGTTAATATCTTGCTGCATGATGAAGGATCTCTCAATCAGTTTGGTTGCATCTTTCTGTAAATTGGCAGACTAAATGTTTCTGTAGACTTCTGTAGAGTTCATTTTGCTGCTGCCATTGTGTGTCATCATTAATGAAGAAGATTAATGAGTCTGTCCCAGAAGAAGCCATGCAAGCCCAAGCCATGACATTACCTCCACTGTGTTTCACAGATGAGCTTGTATGTTTGGGACCAAGATCAGATCCTTTTTTCTCCAAACTTTAGCCTTTCCATCACTTTTGTAAAGGTTAATCTTTGTCTCATCATTCGTTTTTGTACTTTTTGGGAAATTCCAGCTTAGCCTTCCTGTTCTTCTTGCTATTGAGTGGTTTGCATCTTCTGGTGGTGTCTCTGTATCTTTTGTTCATGAAGTCTTCTATGAACAGTAGATAGCTTCACTCCTGCTTTGTGGAGGTTGTTGCTGATGTCACTAAAAGTTGTTTTAGGGTCTTTCTGTACAGTTCTCACGATGTTTCTGTCATCAACTGCTATTGTTTTTCTTGGTCTACCCGTTTGAGGTCTGTTACTTAGTACACCAGTGGTTTCTTTCTCTCTCAGGACATTCCAAATGGTTGTACTGGCTATGGCCAGTGTTTGTGCAATGGCTCTGATTGATTTTCCATCTTCTCTCAGCTTCAAAATTGCTTGCTGAAACTGAGCACAGACATTCAGTGTTATTTTTTTGTTTGTTTGAATAATCAAAACACACCTGTCAGTAACTTGTTCCAATACTTTTGGTCACATGAGCAATGGGTGGGTTCAAACAAAAGTTGTGTATCAGATCCAGATGTAAATAGATGGAAATGAAAGCTGAAATGCTGATCTTGTCTCATATTCATCTTTTGATTTCAAACTCCAATGTTTTCAGTCTACAGAAGAAAATAAAGGATTTGGCACTATTCCAATACAATTGGAAGGGAGTGTGTCTGTCCCTGTGTCTGTCCCTTTCTAGCTGACTACTGTGAAAGTATGATGTAATGCCATATCTTATGATCTTTATCATCTTTAGTGTATGGAGACCATCTCATCCCGGCAGACAGACATGCAGAGGTTTATTGCAGAAGGATGTAAGGAAGCTCTGCTGGAAGAGAAAAGGAGGTTCTGCTTCCTAGTAGACAAACACTGTGCCTTTACCTATCAGCTAACAGCCTTCCACGACAAGGTGACACACTAAAAATATTCAGCTTTCTGATTCAATAAATATTAAATTCACTGATGTTCCAGTAAATGTTGTTAGACATTGGAGCAACAGGAAATCAGAAGTAGTGGTACATGTACAATAATGGTGAAACGTTTTGAGTTTTCTAAATGTTTTTGAAAGAAGTCTCTTATGTTCACCAAGGCTAGATCTGTTTAATCAAAAATACAGTAAAAACAGTAATACTGTAAAGAAGTATTACAATTAAAAATAATTTTTAATATATTTTAAAACATAATTGATTCCTGTTGTGGCAACATTGAATTTTCAGCAGCCTTTAATGTCATGATTGTTTAAAGGAGAACTCCACTTCCAGAACAACAATTTATAAATAATTTACTCACCCCCTTGTCATCCAAGATGTTTATGTCTTTCTGTTTACAGTTGTAAAGAAATTATGTTTTTTGAGGAAAGCATTTCAGGATTTTTATATAATGGACTTCATTGGTGCCCTGAAGTTGAACTTCCAAAATGCAGTTTAAATGCAGCTTCAAAGGGCTCTAAATGATCCCAGCCGAGAAAGAAGGGTCTTACATAGTGAAACGATCGGTCATTGTTTTCGAAAAATAAAAATTTGTATACTTTTTAAGCACAAAAGCTTGTGTACCACAGGTTCTGGGATGCGCGTCCACGGGTCGTTATTAAACAATTTGTTCATTTTGAATGAATCTTTAATGTGACTCGGGAAGAACAAGTCGCCTCGGGGAGTGATTCGTTCAGTCATGCATGCGCAACATCCTATTAGGTTCTGTACTGGAGTTAGTTCACCTGTTTCGAGTCTTCGGGTTTTTCAAGTCGTTCGTTCATCTTATGGGGCTGTAACGCGATGCTGATTTTGCTAAAATGAACGAAATGACTCGGAAAAAAGATTTGTTCATTTTGCTGAACGAGACTCAAAGGTCTGAGTCGGTAAAATGATCTGAACTTCCCACCACTACTACGAATCATGTCTTCGAATCACCTCAGGTTCATTGTCTGTGTGCTCCGGCTCAAAAGGTAGAGTATGTTGAAAAGCTCCATGTTATTTTCTCCTACAACTTCAGAATCGTCCGACATCGTTGTACCTTTTTGTTTGTAAACAGCGTTTGACTTACTTGCACTTTCTTAGTCTTTGCGCATTCGCTTTGTAAACACTGAGGTCTGTGGTTTTGCCTACGTTCCGCGTGACCCTTTCGACGTGATTCAATAGTACATGAACATGCATCCCAGAGCATGTGATACATGAGCTTTGGTGCTTAAAATCAATACAAATTTCTTTTTTCAGAAAAAAATTACCATTATATGGAGAAAAATCCTGAAATGCTTTCCTCAAAAAACATAATTTCTTCACGACTTAAGACCGAAAGATCTTTGATGGCAAGGAGAAGAGTAAATTATTTGTGAATTGTTGTTCTGGAAGTGGAGTTCTCCTTTAAAAATTATTCTAATATGTTCTCAATGATGAAAACAGTTGTACTGTTTAATACTTTTGTGGAAACGCTAGTTACGCATGTAATTGTGGTTCTGTGAATTCCGGATGACCGCCAGAGGCAGTATGAATACTTGGATTAATCGCAGCGCCAGCCTGATAGGTCGAGAAAATATACCAACAAAGTCACGCAGTGACGTATGCTGAGCTCTGGGGAGTTATAAGCCACAGCAACTCAGCACTCCGCCTCGGGACACGCTTTTCTCGCGCATTCCGAGTGACGAAGAACACTGGCGGTCATCCGGAATTCACAGAACCACAGTTACATGCGTAACTAGCGTTCTGTTTCATTCCTACTGACCGCCAGAGGCAGTATGAATACTTGGATGACACATACCAACAAAGTCATGAGGAATGCCACCTACCTGATGAAAAAATTAAGGCTGCTCCTGAAGAACCGCAGAACAAACGGCATGATGAGCAGCAACGTTGACCTTATAAAACCTGGCAAACGTGCACGGAGAAACCCAGGTAGCGGCAGTGCAGATATCCGCCAAGGAAACTCCTCTGAAAACAGCCCAAGATGATGAGATGGCCCTAGTGGAATGACAAGTTAAACCAGAGGGCAATGGTTTCCCTGCTGCCTTGTAAGCCAATATAATAGTCTCCACTATCCAGTTCGACAGTCTCTGCTTCGACACTGGAGAACCTTTTTTCACACCACCATAGCAGACAAACAACTGGTCTGAACGTCTAAACTGAGCAGTAGTGTCTACATAACACTTCAAGGCACGAACCGGACACAAAAGGTGAGTACCCGAATCAGAACCTGAAGAAGTCTGAAAAGAGGCCAGTTCAATGTTCTGATTTATGAACTGAGGAAGAAGGACTTTTGGTAGAAAAGAAGGATTGGGTCGTAGGACCACCCCGGAGTTGTCTGGCAACCAACGCAAGCATAACTCACTAACAGATAGCGCATGCAACTCACCAACCCGTTTTGCAGAAGCAACAGCCAACAAAAAAACAGTTTTCAAGGATATCCATTTGATGGCATTGCTCTGCAAGGGCTCAAATTGGGATGAGCAAAGGAACGAAAGCACAGTAGGCAGATCCCATACTGGAAAATGAGGATTCCGAACAGGCTTTAGGCGGCGTGCACCCTTTAGAAAACTGCAGACAAGTTTGTGAGACCCAAGAGAAGATCCCTCAACTGGAACATGATGCGCAGAAATCGCAGCAACATACACTTTCAACGTGGCAGCTGCTTTGCCCTCTTCCAGTAAACGCTGAAGAAATCTCAAGACACTCGGGATGTCACATGTTGCAGGATTAAGCGCATGCTCCTCACACCATGCAGAGAAGAGCTTCCAACGTGAAGCATAAATCTGGCGTGTGGAAGAAGCCCTAGCATTAGAGATAGTGTGAATAACTGCAGGATCACAATGTTCCAGAGGAGAATTTATCCCAATGGCCAAACCCAGAGCTGCAGACGAGCTGGGTCCGGGTGCCAGATGCTGGCCTCCAGCTGGGAGAGGAGGTCCTTTCTGGGGGGAAGCTGCCACGGATTGCCTGTCAGAAGTCTCAGCAACAAAGAAAACCATGGTCTGGCTGGCCACCGTGGTGCCACAAGTAGCACTCTGTGCTTGCACAGGGAGATTCTGTGTAACGTCTCCCATAGCAGAGGGATTGGAGGAAACGCATATAGTAGGCAGCTCGGCCATTCGTGAGACAGTGCATCCTGGCCCAAGGGACTGGACGCTTCTGTCTTCGCGAACCATAAGCGACAGTGAGTGGTCTTCTCTGAAGCAAAGAGATCCACCTCTGCCCTTCCAAACCGTAGCCAGATTTCCCGCACTACATCTGGATGAAGCCTCCATTCCCCCAGATGTAATCAATTCCTGGAAAGAGCATCCGCTGTCTGGTTGCATACTCCCGAAATATGAGCCGCCCTCAGTGAAGCAAGTCTCGGCTGACACCATGTCAGGATCTCGTGAGTAAGCCGTAGAGACCTGTGGGACTTTGTGCCACCCTGGTGGTTCAGATGGAACACTGTTGAGGTATTGTCGGACTGAACAAGAACATGGCGGCCTGCCAGGACTGGCAAGAAAAACCTTAGAGCCATGAACACTGCACGTAGTTCCAGCAGATTGATATGTTCTTTGGCCTGAATAGGTGTCCATCGCCCACAAATACCCCTCCGATTCCACGTTGCCCCCCAGCCCGTGAGGGAAGCGTCGGTTGTGACTAACTCCCGTCGAGAGGGAACAACACCCAGAGGCACTCCTGCCTTCAGAAACTCCTCCTGTCTCCACCGCTTCAACGCACGTATGCAACTGTGAGAAATTACAACCAGTCGATGGAGATGTCGGGTGGGACTGAGTCTTAAACTGTTGTTCCATAACTGGAGTGGCCTGAGGTGGAGTAAACCGAGGGGAATCACCACTGTAGCAGCAGTTAGCATCCCTATTAATCGTAGGACCATCCGGTAATGCAAAGACACCCCTGGCTGAAAGCGAGCCAAGAGCTGCAGAATGTTTGTCACACGTTCCTGAGACAGGGAGGCAGACATTAGGTGTGAATTTAGAGTCATTCCTATGAACACAGTGGTCTGTGCTGGAACCAGACAACTCTTTGTCTCGTTCACAGAAAAACCCAACTTCTGCACATGCCTCAGAAGCAGCTTGGAGTCTTGCATGGCCTGCTGTCTTGTGGGGGCACAAAGCAGCCAGTCGTCCAGATAAGGGAGGATACGCATGCCTCTCATCCAAAGAGGAGACAGAGCTGCACTCACACACCTTGTAAAGACACGGGGAGCGAGAGAAAGGCCGAAAGGAAGAACCTTGAACTGGTAGGCCTGATTCTGGAAACTGAAACGCAGAAACTTTCTGTGATGAACAGCAATTGGGACGTGAAAGTATGCATCTTTCAGGTCGACACTCACAAACCAATCGTCTGCTGCCACAGACCGAAGAACATCGGCCGTGCGAAGCATTCGAAAAGGAAGGACCTTCAGGAACAAGTTCAGATGCCTCAAATCTAGAATTGGGCGGAAACCACCGTCCTTTTTTGGAACAAGAAAATATGTTGAATAGAACCTGTCTCCCTGAACGAGAGGATGAACCTTTTCTATGGCTCCTTTCTCTAACAGCGAGCGAATTTCCAGAGAAAGAGCCAGTGAACGAACTGTGTCTCTGACAACCGTCGGAACAATTCTTGAAAATCTGGGAGGCCGGCGTCGAAACTGTAGCGTATACCCCCTGCTTAGAGTTGACAAGACCCAGGGGTCTGCCGTGTTGGTCTTCCAGTACTCTAGCTGCTCTGTCGAAAAACGATCGACCACCCGCCTGTATGTCTCAGGCTTTATGTGTGCGACCTTTAGAGGTCGTGGGGGGACGCTGACGGGGTCCTCCTGGCAACTGTCGCTGAGGTGGCCGAGAAACTCTTGAGTCCTCAGCAA
This sequence comes from Labeo rohita, assembly GCF_022985175.1. NCBI lineage: Eukaryota > Metazoa > Chordata > Actinopteri > Cypriniformes > Cyprinidae > Labeo > Labeo rohita. The sequence continues at coordinate 19,141,405 of NC_066880.1, forward strand.
CACGAGGCCTTTGATGGGGCTGTGACTGAGGTGCAGCATGCTGGCGGAAACGGTGGTCCATTGTGGCATAGCGTTGACGATTCTGAGCTGCTGGTATTTTAAAAGTAGGGTTGCGTTGCACCTGCGTCAGTTGGCGAGTGGCTTCAGACAGCTTTACCCTCTTTTCCAATAGTTCTGGAACATTAGGCCCAAAGAGATGCCCTGGAACAAAAGGAAGATCTCTCAAGGTTTTCTTACAGTCCTCAGGTAGTCGTGCTTGGGCAAGCCACACTTGGCGGCGGGCTGCCAAAAGCGTGGCTGTAAGATTACCCAGCTCACGGGTCACATGGCCCATGGCCAAAAGAGCCGTTTGCAGGAACTGTGAAATGGAGGAATCAACATTTGCTGGTTCCAGAGTACTGGTGGCAGCAAGTAGTAATTGGCAGATCGTGTTTTCTGTACGAGTTACATAGGCGACAGACTCGTATGCTTTTTTCAGTAATGTATCCGTGCGACCACATTGCGCACTGGGACATCGCACATTCCCTCGTAGGGCCTCGTCGGGAGACACCACCAAAGCTGCAACAGGCTGCTCTATCTCTGGAGCACGACCCATCCCAATAGAATCTGCTTCAGCCATAGATGCTAGAGTCCGAGCAATCTTTGAGCGTCGCTTAGGCGGACCAGCACCTGTAAGGGCATTTGAAAATTCAGCCACGAAATCTTTACATGGTGGCATGGCAAAAGAAGTCGCAGATGTGGGCTGTCTGAAAAAAATGTTGGTTTGAGCAGATTGGGCAGGTGACTCATCCAGTCCTAAACGAGCAATTGCCATTCGGAGCACAGCCAAAGTATCATCAGAAGACGACTGGACTTGTCCAGATGACTGAACTGAGCCCTCACTGGACCCCTCTGCTGCTGGATGACCAGCGAAAGCATCCTGAGGTGAAGGCTGCACAGCAGCATCCGCAGTGTCCAAATGATCATTAAAGAAAGAATCAGAAGCACTTGTAGAGAGCACATCCAGGTCAGAAAAACAAGGAGAGTCAAGAGATTCCTCCCCAGCACCTTGATTCTGAACATTCACATCCTCCTGTGTTGTCTTCACAGGACTAGCACATGTGACAGGTTGAAGTGACTGAAGCAGGCGTTTCAGTTCTGCCATCTCTGAAGAAAGCACAGAAACCGTCTTAGAAAGCGAATTTTCTTCCATACGCGAATATTCGTCACTTCGCGATGTGGCTTTCTTCTTAGACGGCGGGGCAGTGCCGGCTGCCGCAGACACCCTGCGTTTCTTGGATCGCGGAGGGGTTGCATCTAACTGCCCGAGTTTCACCGTTGTACTACGATCCAACTCAGCAAGACGGAGCTGTCGTTCAGACATGGGTAAGAGACTGCAATGCAGACACGGGTCTGTGAGAGCCTCCTTGAGATGCTGAACACCCAAGCACGACGGGCAGAATTCATGACCGTCATCCGGCAAAAGATTATTAGGGCACAGCTTACAAGTCAAGGGGAAACCAGTGGCAATCGAGCTGTGAGCCATAGTTCCTCGCTATGAACACCCTCGGATATCACCGTAAGGTGTAAGTCAAGCGGAGAGATGGTAAACACGCAACAAGTCCGGAAAAAAGAAAGAAAATACTTAAAAGAAAAAAAAAAAAACGAATCCTCCGGATAAAACCGACAGGCAGTGCAAACAAAAACTTGTCAAAGAGAAAAATATATATGTATATATATCTAGATGGCCGATGGATTGAACCAAGGGCACAGTGTATAACCCAAATTCGAGGAGAAAACACTCGAAACAACGGATAATATAATAATTACATTAACGGGAGACCGCTAACGTACAGGCGCGGATAACACCAGCCACCGGATCGCACCGAGAGACACAGGGTGTTACCGACGAAAAATAATGAAAACTCACCAATAGTGCTGAAAAGTTCCAAATCCTTTGACGAAGGCGTAGAAGCGCGCTGACACAGCTAGTGAGGACGATATCTCGCTGCTCTTGTAAGCTGCACTTGACAGCGCGTATATATATAACACTTAATCAAGAACGACCTATCTCGAACAGGCGAGAAAGCGAAAGAGGCGGAGTGCTGAGTTGCTGTGGCTTATAACTCCCCAGAGCTCAGCATACGTCACTACGTGACTTTGTTGGTATATTTTCTCGACCTATCAGGCTGGCGCTGCGATTAATCCAAGTATTCATACTGCCTCTGGCGGTCAGTAGGAATGAAACAGAACCATGATACACTCAGGATTATTTGATTAACAGAAAGTTCGAAAGAACCTTTTTTGTAATATAAATCTTGTATAACATTACTTTAACTGTAACTTTTGGTCAACTTAATGCATCATTACTGAATAAAAGCATTAATTAATTCCCAAAAAAATCATAATGACCTGTTGAATGCTAGCTAACTATTTTTGCAATTTCCCTCACAGGCCAAGGAGATGCTAAATGTCAAACTGCCCAGCTGGCAAGACAAGTGTACCGATGCCACCAGGGTGCCCGACACGGTGATAACCATGATAGAAAATCTGCGGACTCCAATGTCAGTCATACCAGAGTCCTCGCCTACGCTGGAGCACAGTGATAGGGTCAGTCTCACACAGAAATGAATGTACCACCATTAACATATGTGTGCATATGCTAATTTGTTGTTTGAGAGCCACATAAAATTCACTTGTTTAACCAGAACATCAACTGATTGAGTTTTGTTCACTTTGTATTGAAAAAAGGCACACTGAATTAAGGTCTCGGCGTTGTTGCATTTTTTTCTCTTCAGACCAATTCCGGTTCAATTGTTCCACCACCAGCGCCATCACTCAAAGCCCACACAAGCCCACTGGCCAGCATGTTCTCCCAGGGCATTCCCAAAAGCCCTATCACATCAGAGCAGTACTCAGGCAAGCTGATGGCTCCCTCATACTTTGATCTAATCAGACTTCATTTCGTCTGCTCTCAACAATCAAGCGCACTAGTCTTTGTGTTGATGAGGCACTCGTTGAAACGTTGCTGTGATTACTAATCTAGCTGATTACTGCCACTGCATTTGTTAATGTAACATAAATTGCGCTTGCTTTGAAATCTACAGATCAAGACAGCCTAGACGGAAATGGCTTGTCTAGGTCTGCGTCTGTGTCTAGCGGCATAGATGGGGCGAAGAAGACCAGGGTGCAAACTATCTTCCCCCATACAGCAGGGAATAATGAGACCCTGCTGAGCTTTGATGACGGAGACATCATTACACTGCTTATCCAGGAGGAGCGGGATGGATGGCTGTACGGAGAACTAGAACATACTGGACAGTAAGTGAACCATTATATAGGACTGCTTGTTTTTCATCCTTAAAGGGATAGTTTACCCAAAAATGAAAGTTATTTCTTCATTTACTCATCCTCATGATGTTCCAAACCTGCATGAATTACTTTCTTTCTTTCTAAAAAAAAAAAAAAAAAAAAAAAAAAAAAAAAGGGGGTCCATTAGGGTCCAGTTTTTTATTTATTAATTTATTTTTGGACTCCATTGAGTTTGATTATATGGACAAAAACAGTTTAAACATTCTTCAGAATTTCATCTTTTGTGTTCTGCGGAAGAATGC